>NW_026946180.1:0-18177 GCF_034702125.1 Engraulis encrasicolus | reverse complement strand
AATTTCTAGTTGAATAGCTTGTAATGTAGTTCGCCACATTTGCCAGGTGTTGTAACTACTTAATTTTCTACTGGATGTAGGGTGTCTAGTGGAGCTAAATGTTAGCTTACTAGGTTCTACAAATAAGTATCTTGCCCCAGCCCAGACACTGTTCTCGCTGCCTCGCACTGTACTGTCCACTTCAGTCCCGAAATTGCCCAACAACACACACAAGCGAATATACACACATCACACATTACATAGGGTAACTAAACCACCCTGCGGGCCACCATGAATCAAAAAGGTGTGCATTTTTGAAAGTGGTGTTCGTTTGGGTGCGGGATAGCACAGTTTTTTGGCTTTGATGGCTAAGTTAGACGGAAGACAAGTAGACAACAACATGGAAAACAACATTTGACAACATTGCCACCAACTGCGTAAATAAACTTAGCGCTTCGGCGAGTCACATTCAGGGGTGGAAAAAACACATGTGCCCTACCTTATTCTGTCTGTTAATTCCTGTTACTTGAATATGGAGGCAACACAATATACAACATTTAGATTCGCCCAAATAGGCTATCCATTTGATAGATGTAGTGTGTGTTGAATAACGAATGTCTAAAGAGGAAAATGTCAACCCCCCCCCCATTGTGACTATGGCTGGTGGAAAAAAAAAGATAGACATGATCCTATAAATTGGAAATGCTGTGGCAATCCCAGATTTATTCTAGAGGTCATTGCTTTATTCAAGATATTAAAACATTCCAGATTTTCATATCATAAGCCACGAGCCCGGCCTCACACGCCTGGCTCGGTTGAAGCCAGTAGAAACTGGACCTCCTGATTGGTTGACCGCAGCATCATGACATCGTCCGCAATCGAGGGCTAGATCTACTAACGGAGGTGGATTAGGCACTATTGCGGCTAAATCCAAAACCAATTTGTTCAGCGCCGCGGTGGGCATAAAGCAGAGGGATTCAAAAACTGTGTTTACGCGCACTTCAGAATGTATGTAATGTTCCACACATTCAACTACGTTTTATTGAGGTTTATTTTGCTCACCATAGCCATGACTCCAATAGTCATTTAAGACCGCCCAATAGTCTTTACGAGCAAGCAGAGGCAAATAGTGTTTTTGTTCCAGGTAAACCGAGAGTGTGTTGTTAGTCCATTCGAGATGTGCCGAGAGTAGTGCGGTACGCAAAAGGATGGCCTTCCCCCATTGGCTCACCCCACGCCCAAAACTGAATCGAAGCGCATGGTGCCAGGGTGGGCACTAACTTGTAGGCCTTCCAATTACGCCACACACACGTGCCCAGCGCCTCACACCTTGTCCACTGTAACCAATAAACAAAAAACGACAAATAGACAGTTAAATCCAAATCCCCATAAAGATGATACCATAATGAAAACCAAAAAAAAAAACGAAAGTAATTATGGCTCCTACATTCCGGCGCGCCCCTAATTATGCTTCAGGCAGTAATTACCATTAAAACAAATATGTATTGTAGGAGACGAAACTTAATAACCATT
The DNA here is from genome assembly GCF_034702125.1 of Engraulis encrasicolus. Classification (NCBI taxonomy): domain Eukaryota; kingdom Metazoa; phylum Chordata; class Actinopteri; order Clupeiformes; family Engraulidae; genus Engraulis; species Engraulis encrasicolus. Next base: position 16,665 of record NW_026946180.1, on the reverse strand, counting down.
TTAAGTTAAATGACTATTTTTGGATCTAGCACCTGTAAGCATTTTTCTTTAATGCATTTTTCATCTTTTAAGTAGATCTTAATGTCATTTTGTCTCCATACAGCTAATTTAGTCCCTTCTGCTTCCTGTAGTAAGACATAATTTAGTGATGGGCCTTTCCATGAATCCAGTTTTTCGTCGTTTGACACAAGAACTCTCTGGACGAATCCGTTCCTGTCTGGATCCGCTTCCACAACTCTTGCGCTTGGGGCGCTACTTGGTCCACCTCCATGGTCTTGTGTCTCAAGCTGGCGCCTTCTGGAATTAATGTGTTTCTGTATGTCACCGGCTCTCCTTGCCCTTGTCTACGTGGAACCAGCAGCAGACGATCGTAGGCCTTGGTCTTGATCTGCAGGACGTCCTCCTCAGTCAGCGTGCTGCTCTCGATATTGGGGATGTCATCGTCCACCACCAGAAGAGGTTTGTTGGAGAAGAGGCGGTTGCCGTGGAACAGCTCCATCTGCTGGCTATGACTGTGATCACACTGCCTGGATGGATCCGTGATGTGCAGGACAACTGAGCGCAAGTGGGCCCAGTGTAGCTATTGGCCTGCATCTCAATGGTGTTCTGGTCCTTTGGGCATCCCTTCCAGGCTGCCAGGGGTGTTCACTCTAGTGCCCCTAAGAGGCCAGGTCTGCAGGGTTGCTAGAGGGTATTCGCATATCTCCAGTGAGATGGTTCAGTCTTGTGGAGAGACACTCTGCTACACGATTTGCTTCGAATGTTGTTGGAATCGTGAGGTCTTGTTGTCGATGTACTTCAGTGCAGATGTAGCAGTTCACACCAGAGCACAGACTCTTGCAGAGGCATTCTTAACGTCCTTTCTCCACAGCTTATCCAACTCTCTCTTCGCAATTTGTGTCACTCGTGAGATCTGTGTAGCAAGTGTGGAACAGACTGTGCTTCGTGAATCTCCCTTTTGAGACTCGTGTGCACGCTGCATTGCTTGCACATTTCTGTTGTTGGGCAGCTTTGTGTCTGCTTTTTCTCAAGGGCAAACCGATGCTGTAATGCCCATCCAGCAACTCTGCGATCTCCTTCTACAGACTCCATGATCTTGAGCATCTTCTCGAGATAAGCCTTGCTGCACATCCTGAGCGCATTCTTGGACGTTACGCTTTGTCTTGCTGCTCCCACTGATCATCAAGTGTGACGATTGAGATTCTGCTGACAGTGGCTGCTCGTTCGACACATGTGGAGTCATTGGTGCAGTCCCCCCGCAATGGGCCGTTCACGGTCCACCCTAAAATAGTTTTCCACCCCATAAGGAGCACTGTCTGTACCTCGAATGACCTCTCTCCAAGGTTCCAAGGGCCCTGGGAATCGTTCGTTCCAATGAGCAGATCCACTTCAGAGTCAATCTCTGTCAGCTTCACATCCTTAAGATGCGTCCATTCTTCTCCAGGTCTTCCTGTTTGGGAAGTGTTTCCTCGATGGACTGGCATACATTTCTGCGTGAAGAGCTCTGGCAGTGCACAGAAGCAGTCCGTGTCCAGTTCCAGCTATTTCCAAGTTCGGAACGATGTGGCTGCTGACAACCTTCTCCTGACATTGTCCTGAGGAGGATGCCAGTTTTCTCTTTCCAGTGATATTCAGGCTATTCATGAGACGTTCTGTGCAGAATGAAGCGGAGCTCACCCGGATCGAGAAAGGCATATGTGGTGACCACTTCATTCCCTTTCGTAGACTTCACCTGGACAGGCAAGATGGCAAGTGTTACAGTCACGCTCTCCGGCCTCCAGTTAGCCCACTAGGACTGTACAGAGATTTGGACCACTGCCCACTGGCCCCTCACTGTCTCCCTTGCCTCCTTGGTTCGACTTTGCTGCACCCAGGTGTTGCGACTGCTTAGAGGGGATGTGCAACAAGGTAGGATGCCTCAGTTTGCACACCTTTACAGAACAGACGTTTTGTGCAATCTTTACTCCTGTGTGCCCCAGGGCACAAACAGCCATAGCACACACGCCATTTTCCTTCAGGAATTCCATCTTGTCACTGTGCGCTTTCCTTTCCAATGAGAAGCATGAGTCCAAGGGATGCCCCTGCTCCGCAGAAACAAGGCAACTGTTTATGACAGGTGAGACATTGGTTCTGTTACCACATGCTGACTTCATGTTATGTTGTGTGCCTTTATTCATGAGAGTAATGGTGGTTGCGAAACTACTTCCTTTTGCTTTGGCAGAGTAAGGTTGAGATTTAAACTGTGTCACATTTCTCTTTGCAGCAACACCTGGAGTATCTTGTGCCATTAGGTCTCCAAACAGTGGGTCACTTGCAATCTTGACTTGCTTCTCTACAAACTTGACGATGTCATGAAAGGAAGCTCTGCGCTTTGATGTTTCCTGCAAAGTGCAAGCCTCTTCCCTCCATCTCTCCTTGAGCTTGTATGGCAACTTCTTGATCACTGTCTGCATGTTGCTTGGTGCATCAAGTTCCAAACTGAAGTGTATTCCTCTCATTGCATTGCTACACTGCCTTAAGAAGATGCTGTATGCTTGCAGTGATTTCAGGTCTTCTGATTTGATAACTGGCCAGGCTATTATCTTTCCCATATAGGCAGAGGCAATTTTCATGGGATTTCCAAACTGCTCCTGTAGCAGTGACTTAGCCTTCACGTACCCCTCCACCTCAGGCATATGCTCACAGCCTCGCACCAGTTCTCGAGGCTGCCCTCTGGTGTATTGCTCGAGGAAGTACAGGCGATCTCTGGCACTGAAGGTCTTCTGTTCGATATTGTGTTCAAATGACCTGATGAATGTTTGGTATTGCAATGGGTCTCCCGTCCAAAGGTTTGTATGTCTCTCTTTGGGAGTAAGGAGTAGTATTGCTGTTCTACTAGCATTGATGTGATCTCATTTTTGTTTTTCCAGAACTGCTGCCAGATGTTTAGACTCAGAACTTTGCGTTACAGTGGCTTGTTGATGCTTGATCTGAGGCTTTGGATGGCAGTAGGCAGGTAAGTATGTCAAAGTGTGACTTGTGTTTGTGTACCATGTTGACTTTCAGAGTTGGCGGCCGGTTGAACAGATGGAATTGCCTGTGATGGTCTCACTTTTGGGCTTGGCGTCCAGCAAAGTGAATCTCGTGCTGCCAGTATGACGTGGCTGTTGTACTGATGTTATTGGGACAAATGTCTCAGCTTCTGCGTTTAATGGACCAAGATGAACCTTTTTTCCTTTCTCTCTCCAGGAAGAATTCATCGCATTTGATTTGCTTTTGCTTACATCAGATGGGCACGAGTCAGACACTCCAAGCACTTTCAATTTTGCAGCATTTGCAGCAATATCCATTTCTAAAGCCAACTTTTCCTTCCTTTTCCTGAGCATCTGCTCCTCCTCTTCCAATGCATGCTTGTCTTCCATCCATTTTTGCTTTGCCATGAGTGCGGCCATTTCTGCTTCGGCTTGAATGCGTGCTGCCCGGGTGGGTGAAGTGTGAGGTAGCTGTAGCTTTTGACGTTTTGGATCGTTTTGAATTATTGGATCGGACTGAGATGTTTGAAATGCTGTCACTTGGCCTTACATTATCCAGCTGTCCAGCAGTATTTTCCATTGGGTCAACATTTCCATCGGATGTAGCATTTCCATTGGCAGGTGCATGCTCATGGTGTGTTCCCAGTGAGTTGATGCTGGCTCTGCATGATCCTCAGCTCCACCAGTCTGCTCAGTCTCAGAGAGCCATTTTGTGACATTTTCAATAAAGGGATGCATTGTGGTCTTGCACTTCTAGTGAAACAAGTGTGCTGTTTTTCTTGCTCTTCAGGAGGAAGCATTGGCACAACAGTGTTATGCAGCTGAGTTGCATCTTTAAAAAGTGCATGGCAGGTTTCCAGATAGGACTGTATGGCTTCTACATTTTGTTCATTTTTGTTTTGCATAAGGTCATTTATTGTAGTCATTAAACCTTTTAGCTTTTTGATTTTCGTTTGTCTTTCCTTTTGAATACCTTCAATTTTGAGTGCTAATGCTTTGACAGTAGGTTTAATTTGTCTTTTTTCAGAACCTTCATTTTGAGCCAGGTTGTCTTCAGGACACTCATTTACCCCAGCAGTAATCATTTTCATTCAAGTAAAATGACCATACATTGATAGCAAAACACCATAAATATAATTCAACCAACAGTCATAAAACAGCAGCAGCAGCAGCAGCAGCAGCAGCAATTAATCCCCAACATAGCAAAATCATTACACACAGCAGTTTCAATTCGTCAATAATTCAAAGCAGTAAGAAATGTTCATAGGGCACCACGAGAATCAACAGTTCATATGCCAACAATGTCAATAATTCCAGCAACGAACGATTCAACAGAAACAGTGCATGTAACTCCTTGCGACGCTCGTAGGCAATTCACAGCAGCAATGAATTAGAATGTTCCACTCGCAAGACGCAAAGAGCAAACAATGTCGTAATCCACAATAGCAACTCCAACGATCATAAAACGCCACCGCGGCATTCAAAACAGTCTATAATCCAAACGAACGTCTTCACCTCCACCAAAGAGGCTATAATCCACCAGGGAAAGTTTTAATACTGAACACGTCCGATCATTCATCACAAACTGATAGTCAATAATAAACTGCGCAATACCTGTATTTCCAGCGATGCTGTTTTGTTGAATCGACGTTTGTTATGCGGTTACCCAGGCCGATAGCCCAGGTGTAGTCCAGGAAGCGCACTTTATTCCAGTGAAGCCTTGGTGAACCGCGGTTGTCTTTTTCCCTCTGAAGTTTTCCAGGAAGCGAACGGTGAATGAATCAGAGGGAGCCTGTAACGCCGCATTAATGTAATAACGGTGCAATATGTAATAATGTAACAAATTATTACATAATGTGGTGACCAATCGCCGCATTGTGTAATAATTTACGCATTTCGTAATACATTTCTTGAACGCATTTCGTAATAACTTTTTTCTCATCTTGTAATAAATTATTACAAAATGCGAAATTTATTACGGAATGCGGCCGCAACTTTTTTTTTTTGATGGAAATGTAATAAGATGGTGCATTATGTAATAATCTAGGGCCTATATGGATATGTTTTTTCTGCACTTGGATTCAGTAGGCGCAGCACACACACATAGTCTCAGTGACATGGTTATAGGTCACTGCCCTCTCTCTCTCTCATTCTTCTCAGTTCTCAAACTGCTCGAGAGTCGCGAATGATGCGGTTAAAACCGTTAAGAAATAATTTCACAACTTGTTGCGTGCAACGAGTCCAACGAATGTCTCGCACTTTCTGCTACATTACACCAATTTACAGCGACATTAAATAGGCCAGGTCTAAACACTTCACGAGGTTTTGAAAACTAAATTAAATATCTAAATTAAATATCTTGGATAGCCTATATAGACCTAGGCCTAACTAGATTTGTTGCAATACAGATTAATTTTCTATAGCCAGAAGTGTTCCGTTGGACTGACGAAACCGAACACGATCAAGTTTGCAACTTCTTTCCCTCATGCGCTGTCCGTCAGCACCACCTGTCATTGGACGTCCGATTAGCTTTCATTACGTGCTGAGGGAAAAAAACTCTCGCCATTAGGCCTATGTGCTGTTGCACTGTTGTGAGGGATATCACCAAATAATTTAGATAAAAGTCAGAACATTATTTTGGCAATGAAAGGCACACAGGTGGATGGAAGCTCAAGCAGTCTTCAGTCTGTTCATTTAAGTTTTTGGGTGCTCTTGGATATCGGGGATCAGTTCATGTAGAGAGAAGAGTTCATCCAGGCACTCCAAAATAAGGTGCCCAAACGATAAGTTATATTAAAAAGCCTTTAATGGTACTGGGCTGGGGTTACATTAAAAAGCCGACATGTTTCGACCTCACCAGGTCTTCATCATTGAAAAGAAAGGCCTCCCTTAAATAGTGACATCACCACATGTGGACCATGGACCCATTACGCACTACACACATTTGCGCACACCATAGAAAACAAAGATTAAAAATAGCCTGGGGTAATAAGTGATGCCACAGAAAAAATGACCAGAAGTACAAATAAAAATCACAGAAAACAAGTAAAATCAATATCCTCATTTAGACCAGGATAGCGCATGGCATCCAGTTGGTGTATCCAAAAAGTCTGCCTCTGATTAGGCCTAAGTCTTTTTAGCCTGTCCCCACCCCTCGGAAGAGGTTTGATATGCTCGACGCCCTGTATGCGCAGCAGAGAATCATTTTTACCATGGTATTCATATGTTTCGCCATGGGATAGTCAAAAATTGCCCACTCTGATACCATATTTATGTTCTGCTAGCCTATCTCGCATGCGCCTTTTTGTGCGCCCGATATAAAAGAACCCTTCAGCGCAAGGACAAGTTAGGCGGGTGTATGACAAATGTAGAATTGCAATTAATGAAATCTCTCTGTCCATATTCATTCGTGGTTTTAGTATCCACAAAAGATTTGGCTTGTGTGACATTTGGACAGTGGGGGCAGTTCATACATCTATGAACTGTCGTAACAAAAAAAGGAAGGGACTGCTGCTGGCGATGATGTTTGTTTTTGGTCAATAACGTGTTGCGTTGTAGGGAGCGCGCGCTTCACTGTATGCGTTTTGGATGGCTTCCTTGGAATGTTCATTAACTAATATTCTCTTTCTGGATTTTGACGATATATAAAGACGCGGAGGGACAGCTGCACACCACCTTATTCAGAAAGGCGACCTCTCGGAACACCATTCTGAGAGCGGATTCATTCCATCCCCCGCATCTCATTAGAAATATTCCACACGGCCAATTCCAGAGATTAGGCGTATCTGTGATTTCGAAAATGATTTTCACGAGCAGGCCGAGCTGATGGAGAAAGGAAAAGATTCAGTGATAGAGCCTATCACCCTGAAGCCATCCAAAACGCATACAGTGAAGCGCGCTCACGCTTCCCTTCAACGCAACACGTTATTGACCAAAAAGAAACATCATCGCCACCAGCAGTCCCGTCCCTTTTTTTGTTACGACATATAGTAGGCTACACAAGCGACGCGGATCAGGCAAATTATTAAGAAACAATTGGTCCATTATTGAAAGTGATGCGCAACTACGTGAGGTGTTCCCAGAACCACCCATGGTGTCTTTAAAGAGTGCACCCAGCCTAGGAGATAAATTAATGCGCTCATTCACCTACAGGTGAAAAAAGAGAGAAACCTGGCTGTGTAAACCCATTGGCACCTAGATGTATGAACTGCCCTCACTACTGCCCAAATGTTACACAAGCCAAATCTTTTGTGGATACTAAAACCACGAGAGAATACGGACAGAGAGATTTCATTTATTGCAATTCTACATTTGTCATATACCGCCTAACTTGTCCTTGCGCTGAAGGGTTCTTCTTTTATATCGGACGCACAAAAAGGCGCATGCGAGATAGGCTAGCAGAACATAAATACCTGTATGCTATCAGAGTGGGCAATTTTGACTATCCCATGGCGAAACATTTCAATGAATATACCATGGTAAAAATGATTCTCTGCTGCGCATACAGGGCGTCGAGCATATCAAACCTCTTCCGAGGGGTGGGGACAGGCTAAAAAGACTTAATCAGAGGCAGACTTTTTGGATACACCAACTGGATGCCATGCGCTATCCTGGTCTAAATGAGGATATTGATTTTTTTTTATTGTTTTTTTGTGATGCTTATTTGTACTTCTGGTCATTTTTTTCTGTGGCATCACTTTATTACCCCAGGCTATTTTTTAATCTTTGTTTTCTCTGGTGTGCGCAAATGTGTTTAGTGCGTAATGGGTCACATGTGGTGATGTCACTATTTAAGGGAGGCCTTTCTTTTCAATGGTGAACGTAGCCCTGATGAAGACCTGGTGAGGTCGAAACATGTCGGCTTTTTAATGTAACCCCAGCCCAGTACCATTAAAGGCTTTTTAATGTAACTTCCCGTTTTGACACCTTATTTTGGAGTGCCTGGATGAACTCTTCTCTCTACATGAACTGATCCCCGATATCCAAGAGCACCCAAAAACTTAAATGAACAGACTGAACAGATTGCCAAAATAATGTTCTGACTTTTATCTAAATTATTTGGTGATATCCCTCACAACAGTTCAACAACACACATGGGCCTAAATGGCGAGAGTTTTTCCCTCAGCACGTAATGAAAGCTAATCGGACGTCTGATGACAGGTGGTGCTGACGGACAGCGCATGAGGGAGGGAAAGAAGTTGCAAACTTCATCGTGTTCGGTTTCGTCAGTCCAGCGGAACACTTCTGGCTCTAGAAAATGAATCTGTATTGCAACAAATCTAGTTAGGCCTAGGTCTATATAGGCTATCCAAGATATTTAATTTAGACAGAATCCTTTCAAGCCGTGCAGCATCAACGTGGTCATATAGCCTACTGTCTGCACTTGTTCCGTTGCCTGCCTCATAGCAGAGAAGGAATGGCTTGCTGTTGTTGAGGATTTGTAACGTGGATTATCGAAACTGAAGACTTGATTTCTTTTATTGATACCTTTTTGTTTGGTATAATTACGGACAATGCAAATAACTGATTTTTGTGACGTTCTGACATTTTTGGAAGGAATATAATCGAATTAGTCCCGCCGCTTGGGTTATTGTTTTTCAATGAGCATAGGCTATTGAATTTGATTGCAGCCTAATAGGCCTACTGAACAGTGGACTGAAATTGAAAATAGGACAAAGAGTGGCATTTTTCTCGGGTGCTATGACTTCTTGCTTTGCAAGAAGACAGTCTCCTCACTCCACGGGCAAAAAGCACCATGGTCAGACCCTGGCGCGCATGTAGGCAGACATGAAAGACTCACTACTCCACGGGCAAATATCGGGGAAATATTAAGCACCACCAGCATGGACAGCTCCCCACGAGTCACTTATAATGGTTGGTCTTTTCCTGGGATTTGATTCATGTTGTTTGGGGGAAAATATTAAAATAGCCTTTGTAATGTTAAGAATATTTCCAAAGAGCCAAGATGGGGCTCTCACACTCTCTCTCTCACTCTCTCTCTCTCTCTCTCTCTCTCTCTCTCTCTCTCTCTCTCTCTCTCTCTCTCTCTCTCTCTCTCTCTCTCTCTCTCGCCACAGACCCACGCAAGTGCAAGACAAGTTTTCACCTCGTGAAGTGTTTAGACCTGGCCTATTTAATGTCGCTGTAAATTGGTGTAATGTAGCAGAAAGTGCGAGACATTCGTTGGACTCGTTGCATGCAACAAGTTGTGAAATTATTTCTTAACGGTTTTAACCGCATCATTCGCGACTCTCGAGCAGTTTGAGAACTGAGAAGAATGAGAGAGAGAGAGGGCAGTGACTATACCATGTCACTGAGACTATGTATGTGTGCTGCGCCTACTGAATCCAAGTGCAGAAAAAACATATCCATATAGATTATTACATAATGCACCATGTTATTACATTTCCATCAAAAAAAAAAAGTTGCGGCCGCATTCCGTAATAAATTTCGCATTTTGTAATAATTTATTACAAGATGAGAAAAAAGTTATTACGAAATGCGTTCAAGAAATGTATTACGAAATGCGTAAATTATTACACAATGCGGCGATTGTCACCACATTATGTAATAATTTGTTACATTATTACATATTGCACCGTTATTACATAACGCGGCGTTACAGAGCCCCCGGCAGGTGCGTGGAATCCTCTTCTCCAATCGTCTCGCAACGCAGTTGACAGCAGCGGTGACAGCAGGAACAACGTGACCCTCTTCTTCCAATTGTAGAACGACACGGTGCTTTTCCAATAACTCGCCAACAGAGTTCAAATGTTCATATTTCGAGCGATCTTACAAATAAACAAGCGCTCTCTTGTGTGAGCTAAATAAGGGCCCTTTGCACTAAGCATTCCTTTTTCGTACTAAATAGAACGCTTTTGTACTTAGCCTATAAGGCCATTTGCGTACTTATATTGCGGCTATATCCAATACCAATTTGTTCAGCGCCGCGGTGGGCTAAGCAGAGGGAATCAAACTTGTTTACGCGCACTTCTTCAGAATGATGTAATGTCCACACATTCAACTCCGTTTCTTGAGGTTTATTTGCTCACCATATCCATGACTCCAATAGTCGTTTAAGACCCCAATAGTCTTTCGAGCAAGGCAGAGCAATAGTTCCAGTAAACAGAGTTTGTTGTTAGTCCATGAGATGTGCGAGAGTAGTGCGGTACGCAAAAGGATGGCCTTCCCCCATGCTCACCCCACGCCAAACTGAATCGAAGCGCAGGTGCCAGGTGGGCACTAATTGTAGGCCTTCCAATTACGCACCACACGTGCCCAGCGCCACACCCATGTCCACAGTAACCAATAAACAAAAAACACAAATGACAGTAAACCAAATCCCCATAAAGATGATACCATAATGAAAACAAAAAAAATATAAAGAAAGTAATTATAGCTCCTACAGGCACTTCAGCAGGAACCCCTCGTTCTGTTTCCTTGTGCGTGCCTGCGACACTCTATCGCTGGATATAAAAAAAAACATGATTTAAAAATTTCAATTTTTTTATTTCTTATGACAACTTTGGGGAAGCTAAGCTTCCCCTAGCCTCTTAATAGCGCCGCCCATGCATGCAACCATGGCTGGCTATGCACGATGCGCGCAATGTACACACACACGCACACGCGCACACACACACACACACACACACACACACACACACACACACACACACACACACACACACACACACACACACACACACACACACACACACACACAAACACACAAACACACACAGACATGCAACCATGGCTGGCTATGCACGATGCGCGCGATGCACACACACACACACACACACACACACACACACACACACACACACACACACACACACACACACACACACACACACACACACACACACACAGACATGCGCGATGCACAAGGGAACATTTTTGAAATAAAGAGATAAAGGACGTTAATCTGCAAATTCCTATCCCCCATCCCTCAGAGCTTTCCATTTCTATGAAGCCAAAAAATGTCAAAAAATTCTGTCTCATTTGTGCATGGGCATGCGTGTGTGTATGGTACTGTGTGTGTGTGTGTGTGTGTGTGTGTGTGTGTGTGTGTGTGTGTGTGTGTGTGTGTGTGTGTGTGTGTGTGTGTGTGTGTGTACATCGCGCGCATCGTACATAGCCAGCCATGGTTGTGTGTGTGTGTGTATGGTACGGTATGTGTGTCTGTATGTGTGTGTCTGCGTGTGTGTGTGTGTGTGTGTGGTTGCTGCAAACAACAATGTATATTCTGAGTGTTTGTCACTTTGATGTTTGCATTCAGTTGAAAGACTTAAAGCACTGGAGGAGAGGAGAGGAGAGGAGAGGAGGAGAGGAGAGGAGGAGAGAGAGGAGAGGAGAGGAGAGAAGAGGAGGAGGAGAGAGAGGAGGAGGAGAGGAGGAGGAGAGGAGGAGGAGAGGAGGAGAGAGAGAGAGGAGAGGAGAGAGAGGAGGAGGAGAGGAGGAGAGAGAGAGAGAGGAGAGGAGAGGAGAGGAGGAGGAGAGAGGAGAGGAGAGGAGAGGAGAGGAGAGGAGGAGAGAGAGAGAGGAGAGGAGAGGAGGAGGAGAGAGAGGAGAGGAGAGGAGGAGGAGAGAGAGGAGAGGAGGAGGAGAGAGGTGAGGAGGAGGAGGATAGAGAGGTGAGGAGGAGGAGAGAGAGTAGAGGAGGAGGAGAGAGAGTAGAGGAGAGGAGGAGGAGAGAGGAGGAGGAGAGGAGAGGAGAGGAGAGGAGAGGAGAGGAGAGGAGAGGAGGGGAGGGGAGAGGAGAGAAGAGGAGGAGAGGAGAGGAGAGGAGGAGGAGAGAGGGTGCAGAAGCAGAGCAAAGCGAGTGAGCGGGTGGGTGAGAGAGAGATTTTGTGGGAGAGGAGGAGAGAAGGAGGAGAGAGAGAGAGGAGGAGAGAGAGGGTGCAAAAGCAAAGCGAGTGAGTGAGCGGGCGGGTGAGAGATTTTGTGGTGCACCTCCACCTCCACCTCCAAAAACCCACCACTACCTATCACCCCCACCCCCTCACCACCCTCTTTTTGGCAAGGCATCTGACGTCTCCCCAAAGCGAGAAAAAAAGGGAGAAATTTGGTTTCGCCCGTTAAGCCGTCCGTCAAGCGCTGCTATGTTTTTTTTCCTTCTCTCCCCCTTGTTCTCCATTTCCCTCTCTCTCATCCCTCACCCACTTTCTCTCTTTCATTTTCTTTCCCTCTCTCTCCCATGTTCCCCCTCCCTCTCTTCCCTCAACCACTTTCTCTCTTTCATTTTCTCCCAAACTCCCCCCCCCCCTCTCTCTCTCTCTCTCTCCCTCATTCTTTATTTCTTACTCTCTCTCACCCACTTTCTCTCTTTCCTTTTCTTCACCCCTCTCTCTCTCTCTCTCTCTTATTCTTTCTTTCTTCCTCTCTCATTCACGGTGGTGGCAGTGCTGTTGCGAGGGCCCGCTTTTACACGCTTTTCAAACAATAACAGTTCAATGCACCCCCTCCCCCCTCCTCTCCTCCATCCCCCTCTCCTCTCCTCCTCCTCCACCCCCCCCCATTCTGCCTCACACTTCCTCTGCCAAGGCTCAACACATGCCAGCACATCCTTTAGAAATCCTTGAACTGACAACAAACGCCAAAGAAGCGCTCACCGCTGAGCATAGAGGAGCGGAGCGGAGAGAATAGAGGAGAGGAGAGGAGATGAGAGGGGGGGAGAGGAGAGATGAGAGGAGAGGGGAGAAAAGAGGAGAGGAGAGAATAGAGGAGAGGAGAGGAGAGGAGAGAAAAGAGGAGAGGGGAGAAAAGAGGAGAGGGGAGAAGAGAGGAGAGGAGAGAAAAGAGGAGAGGAGAGGAGAGGAGAGGAGAGGAGAGGAGAGGAGAGGAGCGGAGAGGAGCAGAGCGGAGAGGAGAGAAAAGAGAGGGCCTTCCACAGAGCTGTGTAATTAAAGTAGGTCTAATACTCTTATATGCCAGGCAGGCCCGAGACACAGACCGAGACACAGACCGAGACGAGGAACTACATTTTTCTTCTCTCGCTTTGCTCTCTCTCTCTCTCTCTCCTTCTCCCTCTCTCTCTCTCTTCTCTGCCTTTGTTTGCTTGCTCCATTTTCGCATTCTTTCCCTTTTTCATTCTCTCTGTCTCCCTCGTTCCCCCACCCAAACATTCTTTGTCTTTCTACTTCTGAATCTTTTTTGTGCATGTGCCTTTTTTCTTTTCTTCTCTTCTCTTTTCTTCTCTTCTCTTTTCTTCTCCTCTGCTCTGTTCTCTTCTCTTCTCTTCTCTCCATGTGGATTCTTGGCTGGGGTTCTGGCTCTGTGTAGCATGTGCTGTGCTCTGCTCCGGGAGAGAAGAAGAAGAAAATAACCCTGTACCCCCCTTTTCTAGAAACACAAAAAATGCTCTCTGGCACATACAACAACCTGTCTAATAGTAGCCTTCTTGGCCAGCCAGCCAAGTTCACATGATTAAAAAAAAAACAACAAAAAAAGACAGAACGATATCTCACTTCAGGTCTCTGGCACATACAACAACCTGTCTAATAGTAGCCCTCTTGGCCGGCCAGCCAAGTTCACATGATTTAAAAAAAAAAAAAAAAAAAAAGACCGAACGATATCTCACTTCAGGTCTCTGGCACATACAGCAACCTGTCTAATAGTAGCCCTCTTGGCCGGCCAGCCAAGTTCACATGATGAAAAAAAAAAAAGACAGAAGACAGAACGATATCTCACTTCAGGTCCTTCCTCATCAGAGTGTGTACAGTATCATGTCTCAGAAGAACCATCTGAAAGTCAGCCTAGGCTACAACGACTCATCTGAAAGTCAGCCTAGGCTACAACGCTTCATCTGAAAGTCAGCCTAGGCTACAACGCCTCATCTGGAAGTCAGCCTAGGCTACAACGCTTCATCTGGAAGTCAGCCTAGGCTACAACGCCTCATTTCTTTGGTAAAGACTGTTATTCTGTGCAGACGGACTACAGAAAATGACCTGGATATGATCAGCAAAAATGCTGGGGTGCATTCCTCGAAACAACAGTTGCTAACTACGTTAGCTACTTTGTTGTTAACAATGCAATCTCCCATTGACAACTACCCAAGTTGCTAACTGGCTAACCACTACGCTTTTGAGAAATGCACCCCTGGTCACGTTTGTCTCCTCATGTGAAGTCTAAATGCAGTTTCTTGCAGGGAAAAACATAACAAAAAGTCTGTTGGGAAAGAGAAGTGGGTAACTAGCCAGGCTGTACCCTCCTAGACGTAAGACTTTCAGCGTTGCAAATAGTCAGGTCAAGAGCATTGCAAGTACTTTCTGAGTTCCCACTTTGTCGGGAAGCAAACGCCCAGTGGCAAATCAAGGGAGGCGGGTCAACCATGCCGTTTGGGAAATGTTAATTGCTATGCTCTTGGTCAGACCAAGTTTCGAAGAGATTTGAACATCGAGGAAAATCAGGCTAGTGGGTAACGGCAGCCAGCGTCATACATATGACATAAAAGTTTCGTAACACAGTCCCCATCTCTCTACCAATACTTTCCAGTCTCTCTTCACTGTCCTGTCATGATAAAGAGACAAGTCAAGAACAGATGAGAGAAGCCCTGCCTGCCGGTGCCTAACGGTAGGACACTGGGTTACTGCTTACAGATGAGAGAAGCCCTGCCTGCCGGTGCCTAACGGTAGGACACTGGGTTACTACCAGTGTTGCCAGATTGGGCTGTTTCCCGCCCAATTGAGCTGCTTAGGATGGCCGTGTGCGGGTAAAAATGGCATTTAGCAGAAAAACCCGCCCAATTTTTGCCATAGAAATCAATAGAATTGGGCGGTATTTTGAGCTTCTAGGCGGGTTTTGAGCATTTTGAGCCTCATCTGGCAACCCTGGTTACTACACCAGCCGCCCTGGTTCGACTCCCACCTGGATCATTTGCCGATCCTTCACCATGTCTCTCTCTCTCGCTACTCATTTCCTGTCTCTCCTCCACTGTTCATTCAAAAAGAAAGGCAAAAAAAGCCCTAAAAACTATACTGTATATGTTAAAAAAAAAAAACAAATGAGAGAGAGAGAGAGAGAAGTGAGAGGAGAAATGAGAGAGAAGTGTTTAGCCGATGAATGAGCCGTACAGTGAGTGAGTGACAGCACTCCAAAGCTCTTTCCTGGCAAGAAGAAGAAGAAGAAGAAGAGGAGGAGGAAGACTGAACGATCGATCGATCCGAAACGCAGCGAGGCGAGGCGAGGCAAGGCGAGGCAAGGCAACTCACTTGCTGACGCCTATTTAAGTAAATGTAACATCTTCATCTCCTCTCTCGCTTTAAAACAACAGCGTCTTACTCAACACAACAGAATCCAACCGGCCCCCTCTCTCTCGCTCACCTCAACCTCTGAGTTAATATATTCTGGGAGTGTGAACATTAAAGACACAATCAAAGGCAAGAGCAGCATCAGGGGCTCCCGCTCTCGTTAGCGCTGCCAGAATGCAAAGAGGCGAGGGAGAGAGAGAGAGAGAGAGAGAGAGAGAGAGAGAGAGAGAGAGAGAGGGAGGGAGAGAGATAGAGGGAGGGAGGGAGAGAGAGAGGGAGGGAGAGAGAGAGAGAGAGAGAGAGAGGAGAGAGAATGAGAGAGAGAGTGAGAGAGAGGAGAGAGAGAGAGAGAGAATGAGAGAGAGGGAGAGAGGGAGAGAGAGAGAAAGAGAGAGAAAAGGGGAGAGAGCAAGCGTGAGAGAGAGAGAGAGAAAGCGAGCGAGAGGGAGAGAGAGAAAGAGAGAGATGCTGATGATCTGATGGCTGAACTTGGTCCTCTGAGCGGGCCCTCCCCACAGGCAAAGTTATCCTTTCAACACAGCTGAGGCTTTCAATAACCGGCAAATAAAAATAACCCAAAAGCGTGATGACTCCTGATGACTCTTGTAACGAGCATCCCGATGGGGGGGCACTGTGCTCTCGCCCGGGCAGGAGAAGAGGGCACATGTCCATTTATACGATAGGAGACACGTGCTCTTCATATACACACACATACACACACAGACTCACGGAGCACTCATACACATTCGTACAGTACATATATATTCATTTCACACACAGACTCACAGCCACACTCATGCACACTCACACAGTAGGCCTACATACATACACACACACATAGAGACTACACATGCAAACATGCACGCACTCACGGACGCACGCACACACACACACACACACACACACACACACACACACACACACACACACACACACACACACACACAGCACACACACACGCACACACACACACACACACACACACACACACACACACACACACACACACACACACACACACTTAGTCATCCTAAAGAAACACAAGACTTCAAGAGCACCAAGCTTAAAGGGACAGTTTGGTCAATTTCAACATGCAGTTGTATTGCTCACACTACCCTGGACTTGTCAGTGCCTGAGATTTTTTTTTTCTTCTTCTTCAGCCATTTCCGAGATCCTGGTCATTGTAATGGGGGCAGCTCTTTGTTTACATTTCAAAAAAACATTTTTATTTATTCCCAAAAACATCCAAAAGGTTATAAAACATCAGCAAACAACTAGCAAACAGCAGTTCCTTTTGGGAAAATATTTGGAGTTGGCCTATGTTTCATTTTTTAAAAATGTAAACAAACGCTGCCCCCATTAGAATTGCTCATATCTCCGGAAAGGGGAGCCCAAAAAAAGTG
>NW_026946179.1:15000-18038 GCF_034702125.1 Engraulis encrasicolus | reverse complement strand
CCTGGAGAGATGTCACACCTCACTACGAGAGATGGTACACA
Source organism: Engraulis encrasicolus (assembly GCF_034702125.1). NCBI lineage: Eukaryota > Metazoa > Chordata > Actinopteri > Clupeiformes > Engraulidae > Engraulis > Engraulis encrasicolus. The sequence continues at coordinate 17,997 of NW_026946179.1, read as the reverse complement.
CACACACACACACACACACACACACACACACACACACACACACACACACACACACACCCACACACCTGGAGAGATGTCACATGTCACTACGAGAGATGGTGCACACACACACACACACACACACACACACACACACACACACACTCACAGTGGAGATAGCACAGTCCGACCTGGAGAGATGTCACACCTCACTACGAGAGATGGTACACACACACACACACACACACACACACACACACACACACACACACACACACACACACACACACACACACACACCTGGGGAGATGTCACATCTCACTACGAGAGATGGTACACACACACACACACACACACACACACACACACACACACACACACACACACACACACACACACACATCTGTGGAGACACACACACACTCAAAATGTAACCTGAAGTGCGGTTGTTTAGATACATCTTGTGATGCATGATCTTGGACACATCATCAGTGATAGTACCTGGGGTCTCAGGGGGTTTCGGGTCTTTCAACTTCATACCCCCTACTCACCTAGGCGACCCAACCGGGAGTGATCAGTTCCCGGCCTGTGTCCAAGAAGCGCTCATCCACGCCTTGTCCCTCTGAATCCACAGCCATCGTGAGGCTTTCTCTGCAGCTTCTGAAGCTGAGCAGATGGCTCTCCTCTTCCTTGCCCCTGTGATGCCTAGGAGACCGTAGGCTCTACAGAGTGACTTCCCTGCAAAGCCCCTTCCCCCGACTTCAATGGGCAGGCATCTTGCACGCCACCCCCTGCTACGGCAGTCCTCCACCAGCTCTGCGTATTTCTCCCTCTTCCTCTCACTGGCTTCCTCCATCCTCTCCTCCCAAGGCACCGTCAGCTCTAACATGATGACCTGCTTGGAGGACTCTGATTGCAGCACAATGTCTGGTCTTAGGCTGGTTTTCAAGATGTTCTCGGGGAACTTCAGTTGTTTTCCTAAGTCCACCCTCAGCTGCCAGTCCTTCGCTGTTCCCAGCAGTCCTGTTTGGGCCTTTGGGTGGGCGGGAGGTTTTTCCCCGGCCTTCACAAATGCTGTCCTGTGCCTCGGTGGTGGTAAGTGCTTGCTGTGGTCGATGGCACAGTGGATGGACTCAGCAACTGCCTTCAGCACCTGGTCGTGGCGCCAGCGGTAGCGACCATCTCCAAGTGCCTTGGGACAGCTGCTGAGAGAATGTGCTCCAGTGTTCCCCTTCCCTGGCACAAGGTACATGATGGAGCTTCAACCTTGCCCCAAAGGAAGAGGTTTGACGGGCTAGGCAGGACATCGTAAACTGATTGGATGAGGAATTTTATGCGGAGCGGTTCAGCCTTCCACAACTCCGTCCATGAGATTGTTCTGTTCATGGCTTCCTCCCATCTGGTCCACGCGCCCTGCTGCCTCAGCCCCACCCACTGGCTTGCACGCTGCTCCTCGACTCCAGCCCGCACCTCGCGTTGGACCTGATCCCGCCTTTCCTTGCCCTTCAGCCTGCTGAGGTGGGTTGTTGGTACGGTTCCCAGACCTGCCCGGCCGGTGGCTACAGATCCCACAAGCTCTTTGTGGGACAGCCGAGCTTCAGCCTGGTCCACCGCCTCTTGCGCCCTCCACCTTCTGCCTGTCCTCACCTCGATGCCAGCTTGAGCCACCTTTGGGTCCTTCGATTCCCTGTACTGGAGAACCTCCCTTGCTCTGGCCACCATGAACTCCTCCGTGAGGCCCTTTATTGGCAGGCTTAGCTTGTTGTTGTTGCCGTAGAGGGCGAGGCTGCTGAGACTCCGAGGGAGCCCCAGCCAGCGTCGGAGGTGGCTGCTGACCCTCCGCTCAAACCCTTCCACGGTGGACATGGGAAATTCGTAAACCAGCAATGGCCATAGTATCCTGGGCAGGATGCCATGCTGGTACACCCATGCCTTGAACTTCCCCGGGAGGCCCGATTTGTCCACTGCAGCTAGCCAGCCGTCGAGTTGCTCATTGGTAGCCCTGATGGAAGCTGTGTCCTTCAGGGAGCAGTCGAAGATCTTCCCCAGGCTTTTCACAGGCTTCTCTGTGACTGAAGGAATCTGGGTGCCTCCAAGGAAAAAGCTGAACCGGTCAGTCACCTTCCCTGCCTTTAGGACTAGGGACCTGGATTTTTCTAGTTTGAAGCGCATGCGGGCCCAGGTGGTAAGCTTTTCCAAGCCCTGGAGGATCCATCTGCATCCTGGTACTGACGATGTTGTCACTGTCAGATCATCCATGAATGCCCTGATGGGGGGCTGACGGATCCCAGACTTGGTTGTGGGCCCTCTGCACTCCGGCTCGGCAGACTTGACCAGCATGTTCATGGCCAAGGCAAAGAGAATCACTGAAATGGTACATCCAGTGATGATCCCTTTCTCAAGCCGGTGCCGCTCTGATGTAACTGTACCAGAAGTGAATCTCAGGTGAAAGCTGCAAATATTTACATTTCCTGCTATTTAGTTTTCATCCTAACAAAATATTCTACGTGTCTGTACTGTATATGTTTTACCAACACGTTTACTGCGCACGCCACTGCAATCTTGTGTCAACTAATGTATTGTTTAAATAAAATAAAATAAAATGAAAGTCCCAACAAGATCCTTTTTGTTTTTCCTCTTTTTTATCTGGTAGGTTGTCATGGTGTGCATCAAAAGTAAAGAGTTTGCAAAAGCCAAAGAAATGCTTCAGAAATATTTCCCCACAAGCACGAGAAAAAAGGCCACTGGAAAGGTGAGTGAATAATAATATACACCAGTGATTCTCAAACTTAGGGCAGTCATGGGTAAGCTGTTAGGGTGCTAGACTTGTAGCCCAAAGGTTGCCGGTGTTCTGTCGAGATGTGTTGCCTCGTCGAGATGAATGACTGGTCGCCCTATTCGATAGTGGTGTTCTATCGATTTGCGATGCCTCATCTAAATGAGCGACCTTGACTTTCCGCGGAAGGCGTTTCAATCGGTCCACGTAGGACTGTTTTAATAACCATTAGGCCTACTTTA
>NW_026946179.1:0-10000 GCF_034702125.1 Engraulis encrasicolus | reverse complement strand
GACCGTGACGGTGCGATAGGAAGTGAGTGTGGAGAGAGATGGGGCAGGGTTGGGAAATTACCCCGTCCGGACTTGAATCGGGATCCCCATGGCCATGCAAGCCCAAGTATGGCGCGTACTGCGCCACAATGACCCCCCACATGATGGTTTTACCTTGTGTTTTATTTTATTTACTTGAATGTTTTGAATTTATGTTTGTTTTCTTTTCTTTCACAATCCCGCCATAGTCTTAATTAAGCTCTTAAGTGCTATGTGACTATTTTGTTTGATAAGCACTTTAAAAATGTACCGGTAACTTTATTTTATTTTACTTTTCTTTTCTTTATGTAGGTGCAAAAGGAGACCGGGGAGGCGGAGAAGATGCAGGAACAGGAGCAACAGCAGCAGCAGAAGGAGGTGGTGATGGAGGTGGTGGTGGAGGCAGAGAAGGAGGTGGAGAATGGAGAGGTGGCTGAGGAGGAAGAGAGAAATGTCAAGCAGACCGCTCCTGAAAAGACTGCAGGAGGAGGGGGAGGAAGTGGGGAGATGGAGGCTAACAAGGAGCATGAAGAGGAGGAGGAGATGGAGATGGAGGAAGAGGAGGAGGAGGGGGCAACAGATAGCCAGGAGGGTGACGACGGCCTTCGCCTGGTCCTCAGCGAGACCCCCGACTTGGAGGTTGCCATGGAGAAACAGGAGGAGGTGGGAGAGAGGGAGGCAGGGCAAGAGGAGGCCCAGACATGCGGAAAGGAGGATGGGAGTGGAAAGAGTGCTGCACCTCCTCCTCCCTCTGCTCCTCCTGCCCCTCCTGCTCCTGAAGAGGACTCGGAGACGCAGCTGGACACTGAGGCTGGTGAGAGCAGCTGCTTCTCCAGGTCGCCGTATCCGGCCACCGATATCATTTTAACCCATTTTAGCCTAAGCCCTTTCTGGGAAAGGGTGCCCTCTGCCAATTCAATCCTAAATATCTTAGCCTCCGAAGGACATACAAGCATGAAATAAGGTGCATTTAAAATCTAGGACCCTCATTTTGCATTAGAATGTGTTCATTCAGCTCTAACATACCCACACTTGTAATAAAATAGCCTCAAATCGCAAGAGCCTGAATGCAGTGTATAATGTGTCTCCAGGCTAAGATGGGTTAAAGGAGAACTTCTGCCAATTTCAATATGATGTTGTATTACTTACACTACCCTGGGCTAATCAGTACAGTACCCAGTGATGCTGCATTTTTCAGCTCAGCCCTTTCTGAGATTTTGAGCTATTCTAATGGAGGCAGACTTTGTTTACAGAACTTTCTTAACATAGGTCTACTCCAGATATTTTCCCAAAAGGTATCGCTGTTTGCTAATTGTCTGCTGATGTTACATAACCTTTTGGATCTTATTGGGAAGAAATCCAGATGTTTTTATTAATGTAAACAAACTCTGCCCCCATTACAATGACTAGGATGTCGGAAAAGGCTGAAGAAAAAACACATTCTCAGGTACTGACAAGTCCAGGGTAGTGCGAGCATTACAATTGCATGTCGAAATTGGCAGAAGTTGTCTTTTAATTTTATGAATTTTCATGTGAGATATGAATATTCTGTGAATCATAGAAAGGACATTTGATATATACAAACGTAATTGGATTGAATGTTTTCAGGGGACCTAGTGAGTTGGGGTCTGTTGTAAAGGTGACCACTTTCAATATAGGCCTTCAAGTACAGGGGGCAATCCTGGTTTGTGTTCATATTACGGCCCTTGGAGGACTTCAGAACATTTGAATAACGGTAGGGACACATACACGCGAATTTGTGAACTTTGCCATTCATTCCTATGAGAGAGTCAAAGGCAAGCGATGGCAAGCGAACAGGAGCGAAATTATTAAAGAAAGTTTAATGTTATGCAAATGAGAAGCGAATTCGCCTGCCGCGGCCCAATCAAATCAACAACATAACTGTTCCATTCCATTTGATTCGCCGCGACGACCTGATGACGGTTGGATTTCACCTCTCTTCGCTTCGCTTGCTTTGCCTCCTATGTGTCCCTACCGTAAGGCCTAGAATGAAAAAGCTCCCCAACGCTGGCTTATAAGATTTAAAAAAAAATTGCATTGTTGCATGTGTTAATCGTGGATAAAGTTGAAAAGGGGAAATTACAACGTTATTATGTAGAAGTCAACATCAACATCTGTTTTCTTGTTTCTGCTTTCACATTTTTTTCCATCAACTCTGTTCCTCTCCTTTTCCCTTCTATTCCATCCTCTCCTTGCCTCTCCTCTCCTCCTCACCTCCCCTCTCTTCCTCACTTCTCCTCCTCGCCTCTCTTATTTCCTCCTCGTCTTCTCTCATCTCTTCTGCTCTTCTCTTCTCTCCTCTCCCCTACACTTCTCTACACTCCTCTCCTCTCCTCTCCTCTCCTCTCCATTCTGCTCCTCTCCTCTCTTCTCCTCTCCTCTCCTCTCCTCTCCTCCTTTCCTTTGTTCATCTCTTGTCTCCTCTCCTCTCCCCTCTCCTCTCCTCTCCTCTCCTCTCCTCTCGTCCCTTCTTCCTCTCCTCTCCTCTCCTTTCCTCTCGTCCCTTCTTCCTCTTCTCTCCTCTCCTCTCATTCTATCTCCTCCTCTGTGACCTCCCTTCTCCTCTCCTCTCCTCTCCTCCCCTTTCTCCCCTCTCCTCTCATCTCCTCTCCTCTCCATTCCACTCCTCCCCTCCCCACTCCACTCCTCCCTTCTCCTCTCCTCTCCTCTCCTCTCTTCTCCTCTCTTCTCTTCTCCTCTCCTCTCCTCCTTTCCTTTGTTCATCTCTTGTCTCCACTCCTCTCCCCTCTCCTCTCCTCTCCTCCCCTCTCCTCCCCTCCCATATACCTCCTCCTGCATACTCTCCTCTCCTCTCCTCCTGTATACATTACTCTACTCTACTCTACTCTACTCTACTCTACTCTACTCTACTCTACTCTCTCATCTCCTCCTCTCCTCTCCTCTCCTCTCCTCTCCATTCTACTCCTCCATTCTTCTCTTCTCTCCACTCCTACCCGCTCCTTTTTTCTCCTCTCCTCTCCTCTCCTCTACTCTACTCTACTCTACTCTACTCTACTCTACTCTCCTCTCCTCTACTCTACTCTACCCTTTGCTCTCCTCTCATCTCCTTATCTCTCTCCTCCTCTCCTCCTCTCCTCTCCTCTCCTCTCCTCTCCTCTCCTTTCCTCCTCTGCAGTGTGCGTTAAGGAGCAGGGTAAGGAGCAGTCGACAGCAGGAGAGGAGGATAAGGAGGAGGAGTGGGTGTCTGCTAAAGACGACTCCGCCTCCACGAAGGAGGACTGGCTCTCCGTCCAGAACAGCATTGAGTCGACCAAGAACCCAACCGTAAGATTTATTTTGTTTTTCAAAAAAATATTTTTATACTATGCTTTTATAGCCTGATTATCATCGACGTTCAAATCTCTTTGAGACTTGGTCTGACCAAGAGCATAACAATTAACATTTCCCAAACGGCGTGGTTGACATGCCTCCCTTGGTTTGCTTATGGTTGTTTGATTCCCGACAAAGTGAAAGGAGTTCCCATATTTGTGGGAACTCAGAAAGTACTTGTATTGCTCTTGACCTGACTAGTTGTAACGCCAAAGGTGTTGCGTCACTAGGAGGGCGCGGCCTGTCTAGGGCTTTTATGCCTTTATTTGACAGGACAGTTGAAGATGGTGACAGGAAGCGAATGGGACAAAGAGGGGTCCAAAGAGGACTTAGTGCGCCCACCTAGATTTCACCTTAGTAATTGGGTTCATTATAATATGCGGACTCCTTTATTGAAACTGTGTTGTTTTCTCCACGGAGACGGGGCATCAGCCAAACACGAGGCCTCAAGCACAGCAATCTACACACTACATTTTGCACAGCTGACTTTTTAAAATCTTAATTCTTTTTATACTGTATATATATATATATGTTATAGGTTTCTATGTTGATTTTTAAGCACCGTGAGCAGCTGCACTTTACCAATTTCGTTGTACCTGTACAATGACAATAAAGTTTCTTTCATTCATTCATTCATATTGGAAAGAATCCCTTGTTTCTGAATAACTGCACTTTTAATATCCTGTAAATAAGTAAGTTGCTTTGGGTAAATGGGTGGGAGACGTGACGCCTTGTTTTTTCGTAACATTGGTTAAAAACCTACAAAACTGTTATTTTTTTCTCTTAAAAACAAATGTCAATAAAGAAGATGTGGTACATTATGTTTCATATTAGTCTTGATGATGAGAAGAAACATTTTTGTTAAGATTTATGTGAAGGTTTATATGTCAAATTTTCTGCGGTGTGACTGTAACATTAATGAAACAATATATAATTGATATATATATATAATTATATAATACCAACAACATTTTGAATAATGTATGAAGCATTTGGCATGACTGCATAAATATTAACTTTAGATTAAGATATGTGAATGTGGAAAAAACTCAAGACAGTAATATTAACTACAAGTTAAATTTTGTAACACAAATTGCGTCCTGTGGGGTGACATGTATGTCAATGTTTGTGAATGGGCAGCTGCAAGGCCAACTACAAGGGTCTCAAAGACTGCCTCCTAACCAGTCAGTACCTCAGTTATTGGAGAGTGCTGTGGAAGTTTAAGGTGACTCTTAACCTCTTAATATGTCTTCATATTGCAATCTTTCTGTCACGCAATGCTTAGGTTCATTTTATGGTGTCCTGTGGTGTGACTGCTCTTATAGGAGCAAACAAAGTTTTTTTATAAACATATATTAAGATTAAAACACAATATCATTATCAAGTTATGAGCTCAGATGTCAGTCATGTATACAAAAGGATTAAAATGGCCATAAGGCAGTGAATTAATTCCCTGTGGTGTGACTCCATTTTCCTGCGGTGTGACATGCCTATGCAATGTGTTGATGCAAGACACATTTTCCCAAAAATGGCAAAAATAAGGTGAAATTCCACAGACCACTAAGTGCTTTATTTTTTTCTATTTTTTTCCAATTTTTATCCATCCTTTTTTCAGGAATTTGAAAAACTTTTTTTTTTTTTTTGCGTTACGCCCTTAAACGTCAACCACCCAAATACGTCAGCCTAAATGTAATAAGGTAATTTCTATCTATCGCTCCATCTATCTCTCTCTCTCTCTCTCTCTCTCTCTCTCTCTCTCTCTCTCTCTCGACAAGAAGGAGGATGTGAGTGCCAGCGAGAAGGAGGATGGCCAGGATGACGCTGTGGTTCCCGTGGTGACGACCATTGACCCCTTAACGTCCCCTGACCCCCCGGATAGCAACCCCTTCTCACAGACGGACTCTCCCAGCCTGCTAGCCCCGCCCAAGCGCAACACCCGCTCACGCCACCGGGGGCTGCGCACATCAAGAGGGTACGTTACGTCACGTTACATTACAGGGTGGATTCCAATATGGGGACTTCCGTCCTCCCTTGCTCACTTGCCTGCTTGTGACCTCATGATTAAATATCTTGCGAAAGCACAATTCTAATGTTATTTTCTGATTTGCAATTGTGATGGTGAATGAAAAACAGTCCCTCAAAAGTTGTTGTGGCTAGGTTAACGTAGGCGGGGCCAGAAGGCAGGGCGAGGCCACAAGCACAAGTGGAGGACGGGAGTGTGCATATTGGAATGCACCCACAGTTTAACCAAAGCGTGTCTCATCCCTCTCACTCAGCCCTTCTCAGTGGCGCATTCAGGCCGACTGTGAGGGCTTCCGCACACCGGCTCCGACAAAGTGCTGACCACTGCTCAGCTAAAATTCGATTCCATTGTTTTCAATAGAACCACGCACACTGGCGCCGATGTCCGCGGACATTCGCCGATGTCGGATAGCAATTAGAGACAAGTTCTATTTTGTCGGCGCCGCCCGTTGACTATCAATGCAATGTTCGGGTGAAATTGGGTTTGGAGGTCCGAATTCTGTCGGAAGCGAAAGTGCGCCGCAGTGCTGTCGGAGCCAGTGTGCGGCAGGCCTGAACCGTGCCAGTGCCTGTTCCTGCACCTCCAGAACTGGTCGGCATGTTCAGGCCGCAGATGTTAGCGGTGCCGAACCGCAAAATAATTAAATTAATTTAACTAATTGAACTAATTTAAATGAGGACTCCAGGCTCTTATATTAGATGATTTACCTCCTAACTTAACCTGGTTTACTCCTGAGCCTGCTTCTTAGTATAGGCCCCTGGTTGCTGCAGCTAACACTGTTACATCTTTTATGTACCCAAATTTGCTTTTTAACACCCTTTTAACATCTTTTACCATGTGTTGGACATTGCTATCAGTGCTGCAACTGTACACGGCCCCAGATGTCTTTGTTCACTATTTGTTTATTTTTTGCTACGTCATCTTTACTTTAATCAGTCCCTCCAGGATTTTTGCACTGGGAATTTTTGTGTGATTTTTGCGATCAAAATCACTGATTTTGTGGCGGCATTTTCTCATTTTTTGCAAAGATTTTGCGGCATTTTCTCATTTTTTGCAAAGATTTTGCACCCCTCTCTGGGTTTTTTTGGTAACTGAAAACCACAATCAGTCTAAGCAGGCTTAAGACAAAAGAGAGAGAGATTCAGAAAACACACTTCCTATAAAATAGAATAATAAAATATTGTCAAAAAACTGCCAGAGCGTCCAAGCCAGTGCGTCCAATGTGTAAAAAAAATCATGGCCGCGACACTCATGAATCTCTGTCGTATTTTTAGAACGACTTCGGGGGAAAACGGGAATCTGCGCGTTTATGAAAAAAATGCTTGTGGGTAGCCTATTAGCCTACCAGTAGGCTAATGAAGAGCGTCGCGGGGGTACAGTAGCCCAGGTGTATGCGAGCGTTAATGTCACCTGTTGGAAGAACGCGTCTCTCTTTCTCTCTCTCCTCTCGTGCTCGTATTGCAAAGCTGTTGCATATTATTTGCTTGATGCAAAGTTGTCATGGCATAATACACGCTCTCGTTGACATATGGTTTGTGTTGCATGGTTTGCATGGATTCGCAAGACTTTATTGCAATAACACAGTGAAAGCGTGGAAGGGCCGTTCACTTCCTATCTCGGTCTGTCCTTGACTGAAACAAGTTGCAACACTCCACACTTCCGAATCCTTTCGGCACTACAGTGATTGTTATCAGAAGGCTTGTGCCTACGCATAGACATAGACCCTTAAATTACAAACATTAGCGAACATTGAAAAAAGATCAGACAACGACCGTCGGGCATGCTCATGAAAGCGACAGGGGAGAGTGGAGAAGTTGCGCAAAAATGTAACGTAAGATGTTTGCTACTGTGCGACAGCACCGCCACTATTTCATGACTGCATACACTTCTTCGTCATGGATAAATGGGCAACAATACTTTTTCCAGCCAGGATTGCACTGAAAAGTAGGCTACTGCTGTTAAAAAAAAGGTCACGGGTGTGCAGCACCGACGCCTGCGTGTAGCCTATGTGTGAGGGAGGGGAGGAGAGACGCGGAGCAGATGTGAGCATGAGGGTCGCGACTTCCGGAAATAGCAGGCAATTCTTTTTCAATGTTTCAGTGACATATTAACAAAAAATCTTCCTATTGGTTTTCGTCTCCGTGGTATTGTAGTCACATTTTTATTTTTTTGACGAAAATATAAATCAATAAACTCCACAGAATGTTGAAGGGGACAAAGGGGAAAATTTTGCGGGAAAAATGCGGCTTTACAGGAATTACGTGGCATCGTGAAATTATGCGGAATATCATTGAATTTGCATGAATCCACGCGATCGCTGAATCGCGAAAAACTGGAGGGACTGACTTTATGTTGGACAATATTGTCAGTGTTGCAACTGTACACCTGTGCGCCTTACCGTGTTCTTGCTTAAATTTTGTCCTTAGAAGTCGCTCTGGTCAAAGTAAAGGTGTCTGCTAACTGTAATGTAATGTAATGTTTGGTTACTAACGCTGCATGTTTTGGGTTTTCTGCAGTCCGCCACCAGCACAAAAGGAGCATGATACCGACTCCGACTCCGACTCCTCTCCGGACCCTCCCAGCAGCAGCCGCTCTGCTCTCGAACCCCGGTTTCCTTTGGGCCGGACCAAAACCGCGGTTCCAAACGGTTCCGGGTCGGTATCGGTGCCCGACGGTGTTCTGGACGTGTTGTCGGCGCTGCGGCGGCGCTACTGCACCGTGTCCGTGGCCCAGCTGGTGACCATGCCAGACAGCCAATCAGAGGGCTGCGCCAGCTCCCAGAGGAGTTCAGACTCTGAACACAGGGGGGAGCTAGAGGCAAGTGGACTTCTTCTGGTGTTCCGATGCACTTCTTCTGTTCTCTCTCTCTCTCTCCTCTCTCTCTTCTCTCTCTCTCTCTCTCTCTCTCTCTCTCTCTCTCTCTCTCTCTCTCTCTTCCTCTCTCCTTTTCTGAATTTTTCTCTCTATCATTTCTCTCTCTAGTTTCTCCATATCTCTCTCTCTCCTCTCATTTCTCTCTCTCTCTCTCTCTCTCTCTCTCTCTCTCTCTCTCTCTCTCTCTCTCTCTCTCTCTCTCCTCCTCTCTTCTCTCTCATTTCTCTCCTCCTATCTTGTTTCTCTCTCTGTTTCTCTGTCCCTTTCGGGAGCCATTAGAGACGGCAGTGTTCATTTGTGTGCTGTGTGGAGCGTTGTCACCATGACAATGGGAGTTGGAGTTTCCCAGTTGGACTTTGACTTTCAATTCACTTCTTTCTCTTTTTCATTTCTCTCCCTCCGGTTTCTATCCCTCTCTCTCTCTCTCTCTCTCTCTCTCCCTCTGGTTTCTCTCCATCTCTCTCTCTGGTTTATCTCTCTCTGGTTTCTCTCCCTCTGGTTTCTCTCTCTCTCTCTCTCTCTCTCTCTCTCTCTCTCCATCTCTCTCTGTAGAGGTCACCAGAGCACTCCAACCACAGGGTGGCGCTAGAGGCAGTAGAAGAGGAGGAGACATCGCTCAACAACCCTGCCAACCAATCACAAGTGAGCGCCACCCGTTCCCCCGGCAATCTAGCCGAGGAGGAGAAGGAGGAGCAGGAGGAGGGACAGGAGGAGGAGGAGGAGGAGGTCGACAGCGATCAGCCAATCAGGACGCCACCTCCGCCGCTCTCCTCCACTCCGGACAGGCGGCGGTTGTCGAGGCGACGGCTAAGGGAGCCGTTGCTGGTCTCTTCTCCGGAACGCGACGATGCTCCAGCTCCTGCTCCTGCTCCTGCTCCTGCTGCCAACGACGCTGCCACTGCTGCCGCCTCGAGCCCCACTACCTCGCCCTCCCCCTCGAGCCCCACTACCTCGCCCTCCCCTCGCCTGCCTGCCGCCTCGAGCCCCACTACCTCGCCCTCCCCCTCGCCTGCTGCCGCCTCGAGCCCCACTACCTCGCCCTCCCCCTCGCCCACAAGGCTGGCCAGACCCTCCAGGTTGGTGGTTTTTTTTGTGCATATTTGTGTTGGTGGTCGAAATGTTATGAAATAATTCAAAGGTACACTGTTCAGAAAATGGTCTAAAAAAGGTTACCTGCAAACTATGCTTGCTCCAAACTTGGAAACTGGGTTGCCCTATTGCCAAATTTGATATCTTTTTCGTGATTGAAAGTTTATTAAGTAATAATATGTTAAATACTGCCTATCTGCTCTCTACTCTACTCTACTCTACTCTACACTACTCTACTCTACTATATTCTACTCTACTATACTGTACTCTACTGTACTCTACTGTACTGTACTCTACTGTACTGTACTATACTGTACTCCAATCGTTGTTTCCTTCATTTGTCCAGGTTGGTGGCCAGGGTCACGAGACCTGACACCAAGGACTCCAAGGACTCCGCTGACGTTGTCTCTGGGTCTGAACACGCCACCAGGTAGGGATGCAAATTATCGATTAATTAATTAATTAATTGTTAGTTGATTGCCTTATCGATTATTTATTGATTGCGACTTGATCGATTTGAATGTTGATAATTGGTAAGCAGCGTGTTCCCCCCACCCCCTCCCAAATTATCATTTTTTTTCTTGAAAAAAAAAACCCCTACTAATTCTAAAAATTAAAATCAAAAAGTGAGATAAAATGCCACAT
>NW_026946178.1:0-18210 GCF_034702125.1 Engraulis encrasicolus | reverse complement strand
ATCCAATGGCTGGAATTCCAATGGATGGAATGAACTGAGTATGCAGGACAGCTTGGTGTTCAGAAGATCACGCCTAGTTGTACCTGTGTCCTTGCGCAACACACTGATTTCCCTAGCGCATGAAGGCCATCAAGGCATTGTTCGCACGAAACAGCGACTGCGGGAGCTGTACTGGTTCCCAGGGATGGACGCACTGTTTCACTCCGAAGTCTCTGACTGCACACTGTGTCCAAAGATGGACAAGTCCGCAAGAGTCTGTGAAGCACCATTACAACCTGTACCCTTACCTGAAGGCCCATGGAGAAAGCTTGGAATCGATATAGTGGGACCATTTGAAACTGCAAAATGGGACTGCAAGTTCGCAATCACCCTTACAGATTACTATTCAAAGTGGCCAGAAGTTGCTTTTGCATCGACTGTTACCACCGAGACAGTCGTGGCATTCCTCAGAAGTGTGTTTAGTCGCTATGGCAACCCGGAATCCGTGGTCACAGATAACGGCCTGCAATTTACATCTGCTGCCTTCGCCACATTCCTCAAAGAGACATTATACTTAAATTGTGAGTCTGCTTTAGTGATTACTCCTGCTAGTTAAAGGATTTTTTGATTTTATACAATTTTGTAAGTGGAAGAATTATCTTTAAGTAAAGGGGGGATGTTGTGTTCACTTAAATTACCGTTATACTTTATACCACGAGAGGGTGCTATGTGCAAGTGAGTAGGAGTAATTACACAGGATGTTAGTAGACAGTAGATAGAGTTAGTGTAGTCATGTTCATGTAGTTGTAGTCATGTTCACAGTGTACAAATGTGGATGGAGAATATGCTATGCTCTCTTCATTAAAGATCCATGACCATCCTACTTCTGCTTCAATTCTGGTACATCCATACTCTACAGCGTCATGCCGACATAGGCAATTGTTTGGCTCGCGGTCATCCACACATACTACCGTAGTGATTTCATTAACCTTTCAGCGGACCAGACAAATTTAGTCGGGGTGCACCTTTGCTTCTCAATATCAATATGTCGGGGCTTACCGAAAACATAAAAGGTTGTCTATCTGGCAAATTAGCGCACCAAACATGTCTAAGGGTTGTACTCATTTTGGCATTAGCTAAGTTTTTGAGGAACCGCTACTGCTAAAACGCTTATAATTGCTAACCTGTTAGTAGCTGGAGGCAACACTGTATCTTGCCCTTCAGGTGGCTGACAAGTGGCGCTTCACACATATCGGACACATCAACATGTCCGTCCTCCTCTTGTTAGCCATTGTTGATAATCTTTAGACAGCCATGCGTTGTTGAAGTTACATTTCACGGCAAGCCGTAACATCGTTATTGGAAGTTTAGAACTCGGCTCTCACCACGCATCGCATATATACTACATCTAGCTTGTGTGTAATGAGGAGTACGGTTGCCAGATGTGACTGATTTCAAGCACCAAAAATGCATGAAAACCGCGTGGAGCCACTACAACCTGCCTTATTTGAAAAACACTCCATTTGGCAACAAAGGGTTATGCGCCAACTGCGCAAGACAACATATCCACGACAACTCATGGCTATTTACATTTTATTACGGCGCGGCATCAAGTTCATAAAGATAATTGATGAAACACTAGATAGATTTCCATGCCTTTTCCAAAACTTTTGACCAAAAATAACGTTTTCCGGACTTCCGGTGGCACCATGGTGAAGACGGCAGCATTATTCTTTGCTCCAGAGGAGAACTTCGAAATAAATATCCAAACTCTTTGTTATTAAGAAAAAAAACTGTTATACTGCTCACAAGAAGTAAAAGGGATGTCGGGCACTCGAAAAGATGCAGAAAAACAACTAAAAAAAACGAAGACTGACAAACAAACACAGAACGGCTCAAACTTAGCTGGAGACAACATGGCGATGACGAATGTGGTGGAGGAGCTGCGTGCACTGAGGAGAGAACATGCCGAGTCCTCAAAGGAAACTAAGGCTGCCTTGGCAAGAGTTGAATTCGCATTGAAGGAAGTGACGGACAGAACAACCAGGTTGGAGGGCCGTGTGACAGAAGCTGAGCAGAGGCTTTGCGATACGGAGGATACAGCGCAGGGAAATCACTCAGCGGGCCCTTTGCTGCCTACTACGCCGAGAGGCTAACCTTACAGCTACATGCGAGGACCTTGAGTCAAGGGCAAGACGGAATAATCTCCAAATCTACGGTGTACAGTAGGGCGAGGAAAAGAACGACATGATTGGTTTCATATCAGATGTCATCCGCAGCTCGCTGTCTTTACCGGAAGGTTTAAACCTGAATATGGTGGTCGTCCAGGAGGCGTGGAGGCACGGAGGGGGGGTGACACATGGTGATCGCGGGATGTACTTCGGCTGGGATTGTACAGTTGAGGTGCAGAGGGGGCGCGGGTGCGTCGGAGACGTGATTGAACGGCTGAAGGAGAGGAATATAGGGGCGCGGTCACCCTATCCTGCAGAACTGAAAATCCATCTGGATGCCGGAGGGAAGACCTTCCCTACCCTTGCTGACACCTCGGCAGAACTAGCAGAATTGGGCATCCATATCCACGTTGAGGAACGGGAGGAGCTGCAGGCGGAGCTTCTAAGAAACAGCTGGGCATAGGCAACCTCGAGGAATGGGACGAGGAAGTAGAGGAACCCCCCATCAATGACGAATGCGGACTTGAAGAGTTTTCTGCGAGTGACCAATGAATAGTGGCCTACTAGGCTACCGTCATGTTGTGACTGTGAACAGTGAGTAGTGAAACGTTATGGCATGTTGAAAAAAGAGTGTTGGCTTGAGATTTAATAATTATGTGAGTTACATATTCTCCTCGAGTGAAGAGCTACTTAGGAGAGAGGCTACTTAGGCCTACCTTTCTTCACTCATACCCCCCTTTTTTCCCTCCCATGTTTTCCCCTTTCTGGGAGGATTTAGCTAGGCAATCTGATGCCTATTTGCAATTACACTATGTGTATGCTCAAGGGGAGACTGCCACAACTCTCCTTTTTTGTTTTGAATGATTTTATGTTGGTTAATTCAGACATGTTTTTGGAAGTCAGACTTTTATTGTTTTTTTTTTTTGTTCAGTTTTTAAGTTTGAGATGATTGGAACTTTTCACCATACAGTCGTGCAGCATAGGTCTTACAGATACAAGTTTATATTTGGGAAAACATCTTTAATGTTCAAATTGAAGAGCTCTATTTATCCAAATGGATAAAATAACTTTGGTGACCTACGATGTCCATGGGTTGAACCATCTTATCAAAAGGAAAAAAAATATGTCTCAAATTGAAGGGATGCAATGTTCCATTGCATTACTGCAAGAGGCACATTAGCGGGGAGTGAACATGTAGAACTAAGAAGAGAATGGGTGAACTTGGTATACAGTGCTTCAAATGGTAAAAAGAGAGGTGTGGCCCTTTTAATAAATAAGAATCTGCCGTTCTGTACTGAGAAAGTGGTAAAGGATAAAATGGGGAGATATGTTATGGTAATTGGAAAATTTGGCGGTGCTGAGATATCCATTCTGAATGTATATGCCCCCAATGAGTATGACAGTGCTTTTTTCAGGGAAATCTCAAATATTGTTGCAGATAACACCAGGGGACTACTGATAACAGGTGGGATTACAATGCAGTACAAAATGGGAAATTAGATAAGATACCAGCTGACAGGGATGTGAAGAACAAAAAACACAGACTTTGAATAATATGCTTTCAGAACTAGGACTAAAGGACCCATGGAGGGCCACAAACCCAAAAGGGAAAGATTTCAGTTTCTTCTCCTCTGTCCACAATAGTTACTCAGGGATTGACGTCTTTTGCCTACCTCAACAGGACTTATATAGAGTCATAGATTGCCATATACAGCTCCAGGACTTTTTATTAGAATACCATGAAAAAGTTGATTTATTTCCATAATTCCATCAATAATGTTAAACTGTCATGGATTGTAGATTCATGGCCCAGTTTTTTAACTATTCCAATCATTATTTTTTTTATTTTTATATACGTTGGACTTCCAGCTAAAAAAAAACATGAATTGGGGAATTCGCATTATTAGAATATTGTTATAAAATCAAACTTTTCTTCATCAAAATTCGGGTCACATTAAATCAGTTGAAATTTGGTACTTCCTACATAACATGCAATGGTCAATACTTGGTTAGGTCAATTTCGGGTCGTTCTTCCAGCTACCTCCCGAGGTCGCGCTTTCCGCTTTTATTCTTTTTTTAGTGCGTACGCATGGGTCAAACTTTGCGTGGAGCTGCGCATATTTACCGCCAAGTTCTTTTTCTATAAATGCCAAACCTTGCGGTGAACTTGGCGTGCGCAGTCTTTTGTGCGTACGCAGCTGTTATAAATAAGGCCCTATGAATCTGGAAATAGGGCTAGTCGCCTTCTAGCTTTCAGACTTCGTAAATCTCAGGCAGACCGCACTGTTTTTAAGGTTAATCACCCTACTGCAGGGAGAATGGTATCCCACCCTAAAGATGTAGCCAATGCCTTTGCATCATTCTATAAAAACGTATACAGTGAGATGAAACCAAGCCCGGCATCAGACGATATTGAGGCCTCTCTTGCTAGTTTGGATATCCCCTCACTGTCAGAAGAGGCTTCAGAGCAAATGATTTCACCAATCACTGAAATAGAAATAAGAGATGCAATTAAAAGACTTAAAAGCAATAAATAACCTGGTGTGGATGGACTGTCAGGGGAATTCTACAAATGCTTTGTCGACGATCTCACTCCAATACTTACAGACGTTTTTCAGATACTCTCTATCTCAAGACAACCCCCCCGAAACATGGTCTCAGGCAATAATATCAGTTATTCATAAAGAGGGAAAGGATCCAACACAATGTGAAGGGTATAGGCCCCCCATACTCAAATAGCGGCCCCATACTCAAATAGCATCTATTTTTGGCCCTCGAATAATTTTGATTTTTTTTTTTATTATTATTATTTTTTTTGGGTGTGGTCCGATTGCGCTGTCGGCTCTTATTTTGAAATCGCGCCACAGACGCTATGAAGAGGCCTGCTGTGTCCCGCCCCCTCAGGCAGTTTCTCCCTGTATGTCAGTCACTGCAGGCTCCGGGCAGAAGCACATACGACGGCGGCATTAGAGGTTGTGAGGTAGACTACAAGGGAAGGACTGTATCAGAGCCTGTAAATACATTATTCACAAAGTTCTCTATGCCTCGTTTTTGAGTAATGGTCCACATTTGATTGCAAACAGTGTGTTGAAGGACTTTAAATTGGTTTAGCAGTAGCTGTAGCTAGTTGCTAACACAAATGAAGGCAAACTGATTGAGCTCTGCTGGCAGCTAACTATTGGTAGCCTATTAAAAACGAATTGCTTAATAAACTTTTCACACTTTTAAATAGTCCCCAAATAGTTCGCTTGGAATGCTAAGACCCTCATAAGACTGCAAACAAAGTTATGATGATTTATTATTGGCTTTTGTATTTAATCAACATTGCATCAAATGTGCCATTTTCTTGTTGACAAAACCTGAGGTGTCCTCCTCTTTGTTGGGTCCATTATTGCATCTGATTCTCATTATGCATGTGAGAGCTGCATAAACAAAGTCATAATAAGCAACATTTATTTGAAGTGTTATCTTCAGGCTTATTGGTTTTCTCACTAAGAAATAAATCTTATGAATGTAGTCTGCAAATATAGGCTAACAGATAATCTTATGTCATTTTTTAAAAATACTAATGGGTGGGTGGCAATGAGAGCAAGGCAGGCACCTCATCATCCTGTCAGTGGAAACTAAATATCTGCTGTGGGTGTGAGTGTGTGTGTATTGTGCTTACAAAGGACTTATTTATTTTTTATTTTATTTTTTTTGGTGGGGGGCGGCCAGGCCCGGCCCTTTATTGGGAGGAATTTTGAAAAATTGGCCCTCTGGGACTTTTAATTGAGTACCCCTGGTGTAGGCCAATTAGTTTGATTTGTAATGACCACAAGCTACTGACCAGTATTTTAACACACAGAATGCAAAAAGAAATTGAAAAGCTAATTAATGTGGACCAAACAGGGTTCATACCCAAAAGACAGGGAGCGAATAACATCAGAAGAACCCTGAATTACCTGTGCCAAAAAACAAAAAAAGACTTCTTTGTTAATATGTTTTGATGCTCGTTCTGCTTTTGACACAGTACATTTAAACTTTCTATGTAAAACCCTGTCTGTGATGGGATTCCACTCAGAATTGGGTCATTCCACGCCAAATCTCCGAATCATCCCGCACGACCATCTCAGATTTGACAAAAAAAAATCAAGGAGGTTCACAAACGTCCCAATAGGAGAAGTGCAAAATTATAGCTCTCAACTCCTCATAGTTTTGTCATTAAAAATGTTTTTGTCAGGTACCCCCCTGACTCGTTTGGAACAGAGTTCTCAGAGAGCCCACTTTCAGACTGCTGTATCCAACAAACTGTTTTATGTAGGTCCTTATAAATTTCAAGGGGTAACATTTGGAACATGTACTTGTGAAATGTGGATTTTCACACATCCTCTTGTCATTTACCACCGTTTCCTGGGGGCTTAAAGTTGCTTGAAAAATTCTCACCTTTGAATTTGTGGGCATCTTTGAAGGACTGTGGTAAGCGCAGTTTTAAAGACAGAGGTTTGATATGGACAATGTATGTTCCCAACCATTCTGTGCATGTTGTGTTGAAAGACTGATATTCTGCGTTGAACAGTTTAGAAGATATGAAGTCTTTAAAATGGAAAAACTGAAACTTGGTGCCATCTTTGCCATGTCATTAAAAAAAAAAATGTCACGACTCACCACCATATTATCAACAGTTTTGGAAAGATTAGATGTCTGTTCTTAACATATCCAAAAACTGTGATGGTATTCTGCCTCATTTGGTCACAATGATTTTTCAAAAACCCACTGTTGGGTGACTTCCATAGCTCCTATGAAAAAATGATATTAGTGGCATCTTCTCCATGTTATACAAAATAAATGACAGAACTCACCACTATGACATTTACAGTTTTAGAAAGACTCAATGTCTGTTTTTAACATATCCAAAAACTGGGTTGGTGTTCTGTCTCATTTTTTAAGAATGGACTTGTAAAAACGGCTGTGTGACATCTGCAGCTTGCTGCTCTATTGAGGTGGGGCCCCTGCTCTGATCTTTGCAGGCTACATGGGGGCCCTATCTACCAGTATTTGCCATGAGGCCCTATATGCAATTGTTCCGCCACTGTGAATGACTTGAGCAATTTGAGTCAGACATTTTTGATACAAGATATTTGACTTGAGCATTTTCGACACACTCAATATAATACGGCAAAAAAGTAAAACTGGCTGTTGACAAAGGTTTTTTTTTCAGCTTTTTCTGAAACTACATTTCAGTAAATCAAAGGTTATAGACGTGTGTAAATTTCACCTTTAGGCACTGAAAACCAAATACCGGAATAAAGTGATGAAATGTTGAATCACTGAAACATCCTGACTATCAGTACATCCCAATGCTTTTTGTTACAATTCATAACAATCTTTAATAACTTGTATACCAACTTTGATGCAGTTCTGAGGTCTGCTGTGGATTATTTTGGATTGTTTATGAGATATTACCGTTCATGATGTGATTATTCTTTCTACATTTGATTTGGATTCACTCCATGTATACGTGTATGTCCATGTGTGCAATATCATCAAGGTTAATGTAGAACGTTGAATATTAGTGCTTGCATTGCTCAGCTCTATGACAGAGTTGACCCTTGACAAACATTCAGGCAGTATTGCAGTGGTCTAGCACCATGCTCAGGGTAGCTCAGTCATGGTGATTGGAGGGGCAGGACAGCTGTTTAGTCAGGTTACCTCCTTACGAACAGTCTCCTCCTTTTGTATCATCACTGTTTTTTCTCTTCTCCATGATAATAAAAGTGTCCCACCCCCCCAAAAAAAACATGATAAAGGTGACCTGTTCATAGAACTTGGCCCCGCCCCAGTCCTAACCATGACCGAGGAACCTAGCGCATTGTATTGGCTCATGGCAAAGGTCTGGATGTTGAATCATTTGATTTGCTTCTCTCTTAGCAGAGCAAAGTTGCAGACATTATGTGAAAATTGAAATGTTTTGAATTAAAACATATATGTCTGAGGAAGGGCCGGGGTGGCCTGAAACGTCACAAAATTAAAATGAAGTAAATGGGAGTGATCAGCATTGCGGTTCTTTTTTCATTATTTTTTGAAGTAAAATATCAAAATATCTTTACAATTAAAAGGAATTTGTTTAATAATCATATGCTAAAATAAGGTTTTGGCAAACATCCTGAATCAAGAGAATCTGTTAACAATGCTACTTTACCAATCATAATGATTCAATTTATTTATCACTACTGCAATTCAAGATTACTTTACGGTATAATAGCAAAATGTTAACTCCTACAGTGTTGAGGTTTAAACACATGGCCATAACCTTTAATTCACGAACATTTAGTTACCAAAAAAATTAGTTACCTAAAAGCTAAAAGAAAAAGAAAAATAATAATGGTATATAAATCACTCAACTGTTTCTTATTTTATGCTCAAGTCAAACTGCCTGTCATTCACAGTGTCAGCCCAAATAGATTGGCACCCAAAAGTCTGCAAAGGTCATGATTAAGGCCCCTACCACAAATTCAGGAGGGCCCTGGACAAATGCCCTGCTTGTCCCCCTATAGCTCCGCCCCTGGTAATTCATGTGACTTAGGCATTTTCACAGGAGCTGCTGATGTAACAGCAAAGGGTTTTTCAAGAGTCATTACAAGACATTGATGCAGAACACCATCCCAGTTTTTGGATATGTTACAAACAGACATCCTATCTTTCCAAAACTGTTCAGTTCATTGTGGTGATTGCTGTCATTGTTTTGGTATAGCATGGCAAAATTGCCCCCCCATATCAGGTTTTCATAGGAGCAGTGGAAGTCACACAGCAGTGGGTTTTTAAAAAATCATTGTGACCAAATGAGGCAGAATACCATCCCAGTTTTTGGATATGTTAAGAACAGACATCTAATCTTTCCAAAACTGTTGATAATATGGTGGTGAGTCGTGACATTTTTTTAAAATAACGTGGCAAAGATGGCACCAAGTTTCAGTTTTTCCATTTTAAAGACTTCATATCTTCTAAACTGTTCATCGCAGAAGATCAGTCTTTCAACACAACATGGACAGAATGGTTGGGGACAGACATTGTCCATATCAAACCTCTGTCTTTAAAACTGCACTTACCACAGTCCATCAAAGATGCCCACAAATTCAAAGTTGAGAATTTTTCAAGCAACTTTAAGCCCCCAGAAAACGGTGGTAAATGACAAGAGGATGTGTGAAAATCCACATTTCACAAGTACATGTTCCAAATGTTACCCCTTGAAATTCATAAGGACCTACTTAAAGTAGTTTTTTTAGATACAACACTCTGAAAGTGGGCTCTCTGAGAAGTCTGTTCCAAATGAGTCAGGGGGGTACCTGACAAAAACATTTGTAATGACAAATCTATGAGGAGTTGAGAGCTAAAATTTTGCACTTTTCCTATTGGGACATTTGTGAACCTCCTTGATTTTTTTCTGACAATTCTGAGATGGTCGTGCGGGATGATTCGGAGATTTGGCGTGGAATGACCCAATTTGTAGACTGGATAAGAGTAACTTATGAAAACCCAAAGGCACGTGTGAGGGTCAATGGTTGCTGCTCAGAGTTTTTTGGCATTCAGAGAGGGGTGAGGCAAGGGGATTGTCTCAGTCCCCTGCTTTTTGCTATAAATATTGAACCCCTGGCAGCTTCTATACGCCAAAACATAGATATAAAAGGGATTAGTGACATGAATAAGAAAGAACACAAGGTATCACTCTATGCAGATGATCTATTGGCCTATATCAGCGATCCAATTGTCTCCATTCCTTCTCTAATGAATACATTGAAAAGATATGGACAACTCTCTGGACATCAGATATATGGTAAATTGATGAGCCAAATAAAAGATGACCTTTCAAGATGGGAAATCATACCACTCTCTCTTATAGGGCGAGTAGAGACAATACGAATGAAAATTTTGCCCAGACTACTCTTTCTATTTCAGTCAATACCAATATACATCACAACCTCCACTTTCAACACAATAGATAAATGGTTATCATGGTTTATATGGCAAGGTAAACCACCCAGACTCAAATTTAAAAGGCTGCTATGTTCAAAAGCTGATGGAGGACTTAATCTGCCAAACCTAAGAAAGTACTACTGGGCAGCCCAGCTTAGGTCCATGGCTGCTTGGCTGTCAAGAGACACAGACACAATATGGGTGGACATGGAACAAGGTGACTGTCCTAATATTCCACTGGATTCAACCCCACTCCTAAGTCAGAATCAATGGGGGAAAGGGAAAATAGATAATATATGGATTAAAAACACTCTTAGAATATGGTCTACTGTGAGGAAAAAATTACATCTTCCTATGACCATATCCAGGGCTGTAAGGATTGCAAGAAATGTGGACTTTGTAAGGGCCAGCCTTGACGGGTGCTTTAAAGAATGGGAGAAGGCAAGTTTAGTTATTTTGGATCAGCTGTTTGAGGGACACATTTTAAGATCATTTGAAGATCTAAGACAAAAATTTGAACTACCACAACAGGATTTCTTTAGATATTTACAAATACGACATTACTTACACAAACACGAAGAATGGGAAAGCCTTTGTAACCCAACGTCCAAATTAGAACATTTCTTTATTGCTGCCATTCAAGGCACAATAAAAACCAAGTTTATATCACATACTGTATCTATAATATATTGCAAGATGATTTGAAGGATAATAGTATGGACATTAAAGAGAAATGGGAATTAGAAATGAATGTCATAATTTCAGATGAACAATGGGTAAATACTTGCAAACATGGACATAAATTAACCAGTAGTCCCAACTGGAGAGAGTTTGGATGGAAGATGAGAATGAGGTACTTCAGGACCCCACAAATAACATCAAAATGGAGCAATACCTCAAGGCAATGCTGGAGGGGATGTGGTATGGTGGGGGACCACACACATATTTTTTGGGATTGCCCGATTATCTCTGGTTACTGGCAAAATGTACAAAAAGAAATAAATGGATGCTTATCTATAGATCTACCATTAGAACCAGTGCACTTTTTGTTGGGCATAACACCTGAAGATTTCCTGGAGAATAATAGTACTAAAATGTTAAGGACACTACTGTTAGTTGCAAACAAAGTCATTACAGCCCCCCACAATAACTCAATGGAGGGACAGAGTTCAAGAACTGTACCATATGGAACATGTTACTGCACTTTTACAACACAAACTAGAATTATTTATCAATAATTGGACACGTACTGCATTGCATCTTCACTTAACTATCCCTTTCACTCTATTCTCTCCTTTCTTTCTCCTTTTCTCTCTCTACACATATCTTTCTTTCTTTGTTGTGGATGTGTTTGTATCCCCGGTTGAAATATGTAAGAATGGAGATGTAGTGATGCACTGTATGACTATGGGAATCAAAATAAAAAGAAGTAAAAAAAAAAAAAAAAAAGTTTTCCATGACCGTACGAACCCTGGTGTGTGTGTGTGTGTGTGTGTGTGTGTGTGTGTGTGTGTGTGTGTGTGTGTGTGTGTGTGTGTGTGTGTGTGTGTGTGTGTGTGTGTGTGTGTGTGTGTGTGTGTGTGTGTGTGTGTGTGTGTGTGTGTGTGTGTGTGTGTGTGTGTGTGTGTGTGTGTGTACATGTGGGGGGGGTGATAAAGAGTAATATTGTCTGTAGTGTGTACATGTGAGTTGGAGTGTGCATTTGAGCGTGTGTGTTTGTGTGTGTTCATCTGTTTGCGCTCCTGTCTAGCTACCTTATTTTGGCATCGGATGACCTACTAAGACAGGAAAGGGGTACTTTGGGGGCCAAATATATTGTATGAAAGTGTTTGTCTTGGAAAATGGGTACTTTGTGGGGCCCAAATATCCATATATTTGTGATGTGATCTGGGAAAACCCTTCACATGGTAGGATTTTACATTTTTGAGATGTCAATTTCAAGCTCTTCCCAAAGGTGTTTTCGTTATGTTCATATCTTGTCTCTATCAAATGTTATACTTACCCAAAGTCAACTTACCGTAGTCGTTCGGAGGAATTCTGAGAAAAAAACACTCTAAAGGTTGAGTATGGAGATTGTGGCCAGAGGAGGTATTGCAACTATGCAAGACGATTGTGGCCACAGTGAGTATTGCAACTATGCAAGGCTGTTGTGGCCAGAGAAAGTATTGCAACTATGCAAGCCACTTGTGGCCAGAGAAGGTATTGCAACTTGGGAAAGTGTGAGGTTGAGTATGGAGGATTGTGGCCAACTGTGTTTAGTTTTGAGTTTGACTCAAAAAAACAACTAAGGAAACAAACAAACAAAATTTGTTTCAACACAGCATGGATAGCACATTATTATGAATAATAATTATGATCATATTAGTAATTATTATTGTTAAAATTATAGTTATTGGGCTACTGTATATTTGAACCATTCTAAGAACTTGCAACACTCTAATCCACAATGGAGACACTATTACAATTAGCCATTCATTCAGTGCTTGATTATCGAGAATGTCTTTCATTCACTAGTTTGTAAGAATAGTTGCAATCCACATCAAAAAAATTAATGTTCCTAATCTTCCGCTGTGTAAGAATTGTTTTCTTTGTATAACTGTAATACAGCATATACCTAAATTGCAAAAAAACAGGAATTTAGCTCTTCCTCTGTAAGCCTGCTACCTAGAATCTGAACCATTGTAGAAGAGTAACACTGATAGGAAGCAGTGCAGTGTCCTCATACGATGCTCCAGATGCCTCACTGTTACAAACCCATTGAAAACAAATCATGGGCATGGAACATAAAGACCAGGTGAAACAGGATAGGGGGAAAAAATTGTGATGTTTTAATTTTCAAAAGTCACAAGTTAACAAAAAACGGCGTCGAACGCCTAGTTGGAAAACAGAGGATCTCACGTAACTAAAGATTTTGTTTGAGAGGAAAATAAAAGCCCTAATATAAATACCTAAACTTAAAAATCCACAAAACTAAATTACCTCCTCGAAATAAAAACAACGTGAGTCTTCCGGAGCACTTACCTAACTCCCTAACTTAAACCTGTCTCGTGCGCTATAATGATAAAGAAAAACAAAACACCACCTTCCACCCTTACAACAATTTAAATATCTAAAAATAAAAGACAAGTGTATGAAAAAGCGATGGGTCTAAAATAATATTTGCTTTGCCAAAAGCTTTCTGCGAGAGAGTCGTGCAGCGTGGAGAGCCGAGCAGAGAGAGAGTGGAGACTGAAGGTTTGAGGGTTTTATGCCAAGACTCCTCCACAGCTCGGCCAATCGGAGTGTAGCGGCTTCCACAGGCACACCTGCACACATTCACTCAAATCACAGGAGGGAACAATGCAAAGCAATTAGACCAATCAGTGCGAGTTAAGAATGGCAAGTAGGCCTAACCATAATTAGTGATGGCAAAATAGGGCCACGTAACAATCACTGATGGTGGAAGATACGGGCAGGACAGGTTTTTGGTCAAGGTACCTCTTTAAGAATAGTCTCCTCCTTCTGCATTGTCTCTAGTTGAATTTTGCTCTCATCCATGACCATAGCACGGCCCCACCCCCCTAACCATCACCATAATCGACGTTACTCATCATAGAAATGGGGTCCGCCCCCTGTCCCTCTCCATAGTTGGAGTACTCAGAGTAAGGGATACGCCCAATGGAGTGATTCCCAACAACATGGGACTCTCCAACTGCCAATTAGCACCTTGGATTTGCCATAGCATAAATAAATAAAATGGGTAACACTTTATTTTAGGGATACATCTATTAGCAATAATACATACAATGTTAATGCCTTTGTAAGTAACTTGTAAGGCATGTACTGAGCAAAATTTTGATTTTGATTTGAACCTTTATTTTCCTTCTCGGAAATACATTGAGGGTGGCCCTCTTTTTCGATGCAGCCGAGAATTTACAAGTATAAATGAATTAAATAATTAAGTTATCCAGGCATTAACGACATATAAGTTGCATTTAAAAGTATAAAAACACATTAAAAGAATATATGAATAAAAAAAGAATAAAGAAAATAAAATAAATACTCGGACATCACAAATATCACAACACAAACATAGACAGAAAGAGTGTATATAAACATAAAAGAAAATGTTATAGACATAAATAAGCATAGTCAGCACTAAAAAAAAAAAAAAAAAAAAAAAAAAACAAGCTTTCAGCGATAGCAATTGCAAACTGGATTGGGAAGGTTTGTAATTAAAATCTTAAATTGGTTAAAAGAAATCAAAGATTCCAAGTTAAAAGTGCGCTGAATTAAGTTCCATGACCTGGGGGCATCAAAACAAAAGGCTGATTTGCCCAGTTCAGTTCGTACACTTGGAACAGAAAGTAGGAGCTGACTGCTTGAACGTGTGTGATGCATACTTGAGTGCCAGTTTAGAAGTGAAGAAATGTAAGAAGGAAGTTTTCCTAGGATGGCTTTATAAATAAAAAGAATCCAATGTCTAAAACGCCTCTCTGTAAGTGAAGGCCAACCTATTGTGTCATATAATATGCAGTGGTGAGTATTATAAGCAGAGCCTGTTGAAAACCTGATGGCCGAATGATATATGGAGTCAAGCATACTGA
This sequence comes from Engraulis encrasicolus, assembly GCF_034702125.1. NCBI lineage: Eukaryota > Metazoa > Chordata > Actinopteri > Clupeiformes > Engraulidae > Engraulis > Engraulis encrasicolus. Next base: position 3,521 of record NW_026946178.1, on the reverse strand, counting down.
GTGAGGATATGGTTGCATTTTTGTAAATAATATCACCATAGTCCAGAACAGGTAAGATAACTGACTCAATGATCCTTTTCCTACAGGATAGGGGGAGAGAAGATTTGTGACGATAGAGAAACCCCATCTTTTGCCTTAACTGCTTAGCCAGGCAGTCAATATGAAAAGAGAAATTAAGGTTCTCATCAATCCAGATGCCCAGGTATTTATAAACAGGTACCTGCTCAATATCACAACCAGTTAATGTTGTGAGATGAAAAGCGCCCGACTTTATGCCCTTAGCCTTGGAGAATAGCATAAATTTCGTTTTATTAGGGTTCAAAACAAGTTTAAGGTTAAAAAGAGATTTTTGCAAAGTATTAAAGGCCTGTTGCAGGCTATCAATTGCTAGAGTGATAGTGTTTGCAGTACAGTAAAGGATTGTATCATCAGCATATAGATGGACACGAGAACTACTAAGAGAAGATACTATATCATTAATAAAGATGGTAAATAGGATAGGCCCTAGGACAGAGCCCTGGGGGACACCTTTCCTCAGGGGTAAGAAATCAGATTTTGCGACTCCAGCTTTAACACACTGAAACCTATTACTAAGATAGCTCTTGAACCAGTTACTTGCGTTGGAATCAAAACCAATGTCCATCAATTTATGTAAGAGTAAGGCATGATCCACAGTATCGAATGCTTTGGTCAAATCTACAAAAAGTGCAGCACAATGTTCCTTTCTGTCTAAGGCAGATACTATGTCATTGAGAACCAAAGTTGCAGCAGTGATTGTACTGTGTTGTGCTCTAAAACCAGATTGATGGGTAGCTAAAATAGAGTGCCGTGAGAGAAAGGCTTTTAATTGGTTATTTGTTAGGGATTCTAAGATCTTTGACAAACAGGGAAGTTTTGAAATAGGGCGATAATTGTTCAGATCATCTTTAGCTCCACTTTTATGTAAAGGCGATACATGAGCCATTTTCCATAGTTGGGGAAAAGTTGCAGAGGAGATAGAAAGATTGAAGATATAAGTTATTTCTTCAGCAATATAAGGGGCAGACAACTTCAATAGAAATGGATCAAGGTTATCCTCACCAGTAGAACACCTTGAGTTCATGTTACTAAGTGCTCCAAGGACTTCAGAAGTCGTAAAAGGTGATAAAGAGAAGTGGGCAGCAGAGTCTAGTGGAACAATATGATCACCATTAAAAGAACAGGGACTTTCAGAAATAAAATTGCGGTTAGATTGCTCAGATAGGTGATCATCAAAAATTAGTCCAGCAACTGAGAAGTGCTTGTTAAAAGCTGAACAGATATCATTGGAGTCAACAAGTCTACAGTCTTCAGACATAACAGATGTGGGAGTGGGGGATGAATTACCATTGAACGATTTAAATGCTTTCCAAAAGATTTTTGGATTTGAAGAAGAACTGGAAAGCATATCAATATTGTAGTTCGATTTAGCTTGTCTGACTGCAGCTGTGAATTTATTTCTAATTTGTCTGAAATAAGTCCAGTCAGAGGCTGCTTTTGTGCGCCTTGCCAGGGCCCATGCCTTATTTCTGACAATAAGCATGGTGGATAGTTCCGTAGTGAACCAAGGGTTTGTTCTGTCCTTTACTCTAAACTTTTTAAAGGGGGCATGAGTGTTTGCAATGGCGTTAAAATTGGATATGAAACAATCCAGCGCTAAGTCAACGTTAGGCATGTCAGTGGTGCTATGAATATTGCTAGTATACAGATCATTTATAAAGGCTTGTTCACTAAAGTGTCTCAAAGACCTTTTAGTGACAATGTGAGGGGGCGCTTTCTTGATGTGGGAATCTCTGGTGCAGGCAGTGGGGCAGTGGTCACTGACCCCTAGGTCAAAGACCCACGTGTTAGTAACTTTATCAGGTCTATTTGAAAAAATCAAGTCTATAGTAGTTGACTTGGATGGATTTAAAAGGTTTGGTCTAGTAGGTTCAGAGATAAGTTGGGTGAAGTTCAGGCTAGCAGCAACTTCCTTCATGCGACCGGAGGCCGCTGATGACCAGTCAATGTTAAAATCTCCCAAAATAATGGTTTCTGTATCAGCATAGATGGATAATAGTTCCGCCAGCTGGTCTAACGCCTTAACAGGGGCTGAGGGTGGTCTGTAGATCCCAATAATGACTAAGGCATTGTTATTTTGCCCATAAATGACTTTCAGAGCAATGAACTCAAAGCTATTTTTCACTGAGACTGAATAAAGAGTATGTGAAGTAAGACAGGCTTTAGTGTAGACAGCAACCCCACCACCTCTACTAGCTCTGTCAAATTCTATTAATATTAAAACCATTCAGTGCAACTTCTGAGTCTTTTATGTCACCCTTCAAACCAGGTCTCAGAAAGAACCAGGATATCAGGATCCAGCTTGAGCGACTAAGAGGTTTACATGATCCAGTTTTCATGGGGCTAACCAGACTCCGGATGTTCCAATGAACAAGACCAAGCCCCTTTCTAGAGCCAAATGCCAGCATGTTATTCAGAGGGAAGTCAGGGAGCTGATTAGAAGAAGTTGAAAGAGGTGCAGAGAGGTTGTTTTGAGATGAAAGACAAGGAATGTGAATTAAATTTGATAGATTTGCTCCACATTGTAATGAGTGCTGAGTTTGGTGCATAGGGTGAGAATTACGAATAATAACATTGATAGTGGATATATGGCTTAGGTCGCTCTGGTCATTTATATTAGGGAATTGCAGAGGGTGGTCATCATGGGGGCTGGTAGAAGTAAACTGAGTGGGAGTTACCAGAGGGGTAAGGACAGATGAGTTGTCAGATAAAGGAATGACACAGAGAGGGGGGGATGATGGAGGAATGACAGAGAGAGAGGAGGGTGACCCATTCAGGATAGGCCTGTGTCATAATGCAAAGGCAATGAATTGCAACATGTTTGACAGTAATTGCTGAACCCCCTTCCTGCTTGGAGAGTAACCATCTTGCTCAAAGAGAGCTGGGCGAGACCAAAAATAGTCAAAGTTTGAAATAAAATTGAAACCTGCTGCCAAACAGAATTTTTTCAGCCACTGGTGGAGACTAAATAGGCGGCTGAAACGCTCATTGTTTGTATGTAAAGAGGGGATAGGGCCAGAGAGAATACAGCATTTCCCTAGATCTAGAATGGATATGCACAGATTTTCAAAGTCTTCGTGTAGTTTTTCAGACTGTCTATCCATGACATCATTCGCCCCGGCATGAATAATGACAAACTTCACTGAGGGGTGTTGATTCAGAAGCAAGGGAACAATGCCTGAAAAAAACCTCAACCTTCCCACCATTTATACAATATGTCACAGCAGTAGGAAGTTCGACATTTCTTATGGTAAAATCGCCTAAAATTAGGATCTCTGGTGCCAAGAGGTCACCATTAGCACAGAGGATCAGGTTCAGTGGTAAGGAAGGAGTTTCACAATCCGATAAAGTCGGCATCTCGCATGCTTGCAGAAGCGAGGAGTTGCTTGCAGAGACAGATGTGGCGACATCGTCACCACTAGATTCAGCCGATTGAGAAAGTG
>NW_026946177.1:0-18279 GCF_034702125.1 Engraulis encrasicolus | reverse complement strand
ACATCTGAAAAAAAAGAAATTTTGCTAATGAGGAAGTCGGAACTAGCAGACAGCGGAGATCGCCTGACTCTGTTGTCTGTATGGCTCTGCTCAGAACTGCTCAGCGTTACGAATGTTAGTTCCTAGAAGTGGCCGTAGCACACAGCAAATGCAATGCAATGCAGGAAATATGACAAGACTTGCTGTTCGTAGTAATAACTTTAGATAAGCATCACAGATGGTAAAACGGTTGTGATTATCATTACAGAGACAGTTGATAGTTTACATATTTGTGGTGATTACCCCGCAGTATAGTTCGTTAGTCCTTATTTTTGGCTTTTTATGTGGTGGTTCTATGTTAAGTCTATGGAAAGACAGCCGCTTTTAGATTGACGACCTCAATCTCGTTGAAAGGCGGGGCTGCAATTTATTTCCTGGGCCTCCATTTGCGCAACTCTGTTTCTATATGGCTCTGGGTTGAACGACACGTCTTCAGGTTCAACGAAACGTTTTCTATGAAACGTACAACGGTTGAATGAATTGTCCGTCTCCCATCCAAAAGGGGTCCCAGAAGAAAAGGTTTCTGGGAACACTGCATTAATGTGTTTACAGACAATGACCACATTATTTTGATTGTTTGGTTTCTGTGGATAAAAAAATGTCCTGCTGCTGCTTATCAATGTGTTATGAAATACTAATATGAATTAATTTTATACTTTATAATACAGGTAGCCTACTACCATTGCCACACCAGGGCTTTCAGCAGCATTCAACTTCAAATGTTGCCTTTTAAGTAACACAACCAGGGCCATAAATGTACACTTTGGCTAGTAGAAAAGAAAACATACTTTCCATTTTCACTGGTAGTGAGTAGATATTTGGGTAGTACAATTTAACATTTTCTAGAAAACTTGCCTTTTGATTAATTAATTGTCTTGTGTCCTTGTATTAATTCTGTCTCTGCTCTTTTCCAGTGTGTGGTAGACCTACACTCAATGAAAGGATAGTCGGTGGAGAAGACAGTACAGCAGGAAGTTGGCCCTGGCAAGTTAGTTTACAACGGGACCTTGAACATTACTGTGGAGGTTCCCTCATCAACAACCAATGGATTCTGACCGCAGCACACTGCACCGACGGGTTGGTGAATTACTGATATGTATCACTAATTGCGTTTCATTTCTCCAAAAAAGCTTGACAGATATGCCTATCATATGTACACCACAGTTGGAATGACTATTCAAATAACTGCATGCTTTAAGAGATAGGTGTGAAAAACCTCTAATGGCCCACACCCCCCTGTCAATCCCCATGTGCTCTGATAGCCCCAACCCCCCTGTCACTCTACGTCTGCTGTGTTTACCCTACCTGAAAGGGGCGTGTTGTCACCTCTGAATAGCCACTCAAACACTGGTACTTTACATGTGAATAGCTATAGGTGTGGCTGCTACAGGCAGAGAGTACAGAATATGCAAAGATTTCTTTTCACTTTCTTTAAATTGGGCCAGCTATATAATTTATTTAATATATATATATTTGAAATCTGGAAGGTCTGAGGTTTATAATGGTGTAACTTATGTGTTTCAATGACAAAAACTCACAGAGTTGCAGATTTGTTTTTAGAGACATGTCAAATTGCCCTCTCAAGGGCACTTAGACCTCAATGGGTTAAGCAAATGCATAACTCTCATATTACTGCACCACCTCTATAGTTCTGTCCTGATTAGTGTACACAACATTTGGTTTTGATAGTATCTAGGTTTTACTGCTAATTAATATTTAAGACCAGTTTCAGTGCAATAGTTGAAATTCAGAAATGCAAGGTTTATTAGCTTCAGAAAGGGGGAGAGGAGACCATTAAGCCCAAAGGCCTATCCACAGGCCTCCTCACTCCCTCTCCCTGAATAGGTGTTAACAGGTACAGATACAGACAAAGAAGGGGGCAGAACAATACCAGTGGCTGAACTTAAAAAGACCTCCACAGGAAATGAGGTCACATTGGATGATGTCACATACAATGATAGTTTTATCCAGGGCTCTAAATTAACACACGCCAACCCGCCAAACACGGGTGAAAATTAATTTTGGCTAGTATAGTAGAAAAAAATACCTACCCGCCAATTTGGCTAGTAGCGCCCGAGTACAGTAAATTATGAACGGTAAACCGCTGCTCTGACGAACGTTAGACGGCGAGATTTCCTACATTACCCATGGACCCTAGCGTCACGACGTAGCCGTGGGCTTTCCAGTGCAGAGAGCAGCAACTCCGGTTGCGCGTGCCAGGATTGAAAACATTTCAGACGACCAGCCTTCTGTCAGCTAAGCTGCGCTCACACTATTCTGACAGGCAGCTCTCCTCCTATGCTCTCGTCGCTTTCGCTACAACCTTTTTTAACGTCACTACTGCTATTATTACTAGGGCCTATATGAACCTTGCTGTAACAGGCTGCATTTTTGAAGCAGCGAGGCCCTGACCGTTTCAATAACAGGACGCAGATTATGCATCAGCTACTGTAGACTATGTTTTGTGCGAGTGATGAGAATGTGTCGGGGGTTAGAGCAAGGTTCTGTGTGTTGGTGAATGCTAGTTGTAACCGTAATAATAGTGACGTTAAAAATGAGTGGTTGTGGAACGAAATAGCGACAAGGGCAGAGGAGGAGAGCTGACTGGCAGAGTAGTGTGACCGTAGCTGTCAGTTCAGTTGTCTTCTGAAATTTCCCCAGTCCTGGCGCAACTAAGTTGGAAAGCCCACGCCATCGTAAAGAAAAAAAAGCAACCAACGACGAAGCTGTGGAAGTAACAAAGGAAGCGAAGATTCCCGAGATATTATTTACTTTTAGTTAAACTAGGCTTCTTGTCATTTTGTTGCGCGTGGTAGAGAAGAACTCCTCCTAGTCAGCCTGCCATCAGCAGCTAAGGTGCTTAAATAAACTTTTGATGGCATTTTTTGTTAAAAGTTGGCAACCATGCCAGAAGTTATCAGCATGGGCTAAGGTTTCAGAATCACCTGGTTGCCAACACGGAACTTGACCTTTAAGGTCAAATATGAAGGTCAAGAGGTCAACCACGGTCAAATAACAGTGTTATTTAGTTAAAAATTGTTACAAAGTTGTTAAAAGTGGGCAACCATGCCAGAAGCCATCAGCCCGGACTAAGGATTCAGAATCAACTTGTTGCCAACACTGAACTTGACCTTTAGGGTCAAATTTGAAGGCCAAAAGGTCAAAAACAGGGTATTTTCTTGCTAGTCTTTGTTGGGAACTGTATATTCATGGAATTCTTTTTCAAAAGTTGGCAACCATGCCAGAAGTTATCAGCATGGGCTAAGGCTTCAGAATCACCTGGTTGCCAACAGGAAACTTGACCTTTAGGATCAAATCTGAAGGTCAAAAGGTGAAAAACGGTCAAATAACAGTACCAATATGTTATTTAGTTAAAATTGAATTTGAAGGTTAAAAAGGTCAAACACTATGTATTTTAAGGTTTGACTTTTTGGGGGACTGTGTTTGTGGAAATCTTTTTCAAAAGTTAGTAACCATGCTAGAAGTTATCAGCATGGACTAAGGTTTCAGAATCACCTGGTTGCCAAGAGGGAATTGACCTTTAAGGTCAAATATGAAGGTCAAAAACAATGTGTTTTCTGGTTAGTCTTTTTTGGGGATCTTTATATCCATGGAATTATTGTTTTCAAAAGTTGGCAACCATGCTAGAACGTATCAGCATGGACTAAAGTTTCAGAATCACCTGGTTACCATATGGAACTTGACCTCTAAGATCAAATCTGAAGGTCAAAAGGTCAACCGAGATCAATAAAAAATCAGTTTTTGGTGATGTGCTTTCATAAAATAGTTGTTTGCATGGTACTGCAAATTGAGGCCTATAATTTAATGTTTGATTTGGCTTATCATGGTGGGGCTCTGGCCTGTCATCCTTAGACATTCATCATAGCTCATTAGCATAAAATTAATTTAAACTTGTATTTTTTTTTATTTTCATTCTGGTCATCTCAATTACTTTATTCTTCTTTGTGAAGCACATTAAGCTGCTGGTATGAAATGGGATATGCCTTGGCTCACCAGTGAATTTGCTTCTTTCCATAGAAAAAAATAATGACTTCAGTTATTTCTGATGTGTTTCAAATGGTTATAGCAATGAAGGACACTTGCTGATTTGCTATATGTCATATCATGGTTAGGAAATAACCTACAGTAAGAGTAGAGCAAGTATTGCACACTTCTCTTGATGTTCTCATGACTACTGTAGAATGTTCTGTTGCAATTTCCCAGGCTTGAGTTTTTGTGTCACCTGTATAAAGCACCATGCTTATCTTTGGGTATTGATCGACTATTTTCAGAAGACAAAAAGGCAATTGATATGTTACCACCAAGTGATGCATATGGATTGCATCTTGCATCAGCAAATCAGCAGGCAAATGTACTGCAGTCTGACAAAGTACATATTAACAAAGACACTGAGGAGACAGGTGGTTGGAAAGTTGTAGACTTGATGGCTGTGTGGTAAAGGAAACCTCCAGTTCCACATAGTAGTTTAGGACTGATAAGATGTGGTTGTGGAACCAAGTGGGCAATACATGCCTGCAGTTGCCTGAGGAATGGACAGCCCTGTATACCTGCATGTGATTAAAATGTAGAATGTTTAAACGCCGTAGGGATAGAACATGATCTGGATGACACAACCTTTTTGTAATAACAGCAACAATAGCTCCTTTAAATACATAAATATCCAGTATGTACTATCACATTTGAATTTGAATTATTGTTTTAATTATTATTGAAGTAAAGAAACAATATGATCAATTACATTCTTGTTATTGACAATTTGCAATAATCACTTTCACTCATACCCTAATAATAAAGACTATATAACTTCTAAATATACAGTCCCCTAAAGTATTGGAACAGAAAGGCAAATTTCCTTGTTTTTGTTGTTCACTGAAGACTTGGGTTTAAAGGGGCTTTAAGTAGAATTAAAAGGTTAATTAATCACTGTCCCGAGTCATCTGATACTTACAGTAGGTGAAGTGTGACTCTCGCGACCACTTCCACCGTCCACTGTCAGAAAACCCCAAATGCAACTTTTGACACCGCTGTCCGCTTCGGGAGAAACCTCATCAAAACAGTGTTTTATTTTCTTTACAATTATTTGTTCCAATACTTTCACTCACCTAAGATGATTTAAATAATATGAAATATCTCCTCCAGGTACTAATAATTCAATACATAATGCAAACAACTTGTATTTTATGAAAGCACATCACAAAAAAACAAAACATTTTTATACCCCGGTTGACCTTTTGACCTTCAAATTTGACCTTAAAGGTCAGGTTCCATGATGGCAACCATGGACCATGAAACCTTAGTCCATGCTGATAACTTCTAGCATGATTGTCAACTTTTGAAAAAGAATTCCATGAATATGAAGCCCCCCTCCAAAAAAGGTATTGTTTTTGACATTCAAATTTGACCTTAAAGGTCAAGTTCCATGTTGGCAACCAGGTGATTCTGAAACCTTAGTCCATGCTGATACCATCTAGCATGGTTGCTTACATTTGAAAAAGAATTCCATAAATATACAGTTCCCAAAAGAGACTAACCAGAAAATACATTGTTTTTGACCTTTTGACCTTTAAATTTGACCCTAAAGGTCAAGTTCCGTGTTGGCAACAAGTTGATTCTGAATCCTTAGTCCATGCTGATGACCTCTGGCATGGTTGCCCACTTTTAACATCTTTTTAACAATTTTTAACTAAATAACACTGTTATTTGACCATGGTTGACCTTTTGACCTTCATATTTGACCTTAAAGGTCAAGTTCCGTGTTGGCAACCAGGTGATTCTGAAACCTTAGCCCATGCTGATAACTTCTGGCATGGTTGCCAACTTTTAACAGAAAATGCCATCAAACAAATATTTTTGGGGCTTGGCAGGCTGACTATCCTCTCTCCCCTCCTTTTCCTCTCATCTCTTCTGTGTGGTTTGGCTGTGTGCTTGGTTACTGTATGTTAAAGGTCTGTTACAGTATATCACGAAAGTGAATACACCCCTCACAGTTTTGCAGATTTTTGAGTATATCTTTTCATAGGAAAGCATTACAGAAATTTAACTTTGACACAATGATTAGTGACCTTTTAACAACATATTTAACCGCTTAAATTTCTTGTTCACTCAGAAAAAAACAAAATACAGCCATTAATGTTTGAACATGTACTCACAAAAGTGAGTACACCCCAGATTAAAATCCGGTAGAGAAGGGGCTATGTTGGCTCGAATCGTCTCGAAATGAAAAGGGATGACAAGGAGGGTAATCAGTGTGCGTTTCAACCTTTCTTTGCGTTGAACTTTTAAATGTTGAGTCTGCATCTGGCTTAAATAGATTGGTGTGAGATTTGAATGCAATCCTATGGAGAATATCATGATCTGCTTCAGTAGTCACAGTGCATGTTGACATGCATGTTTCTTTTAGGTGTATTTCAGATTGCCAATGTTGACAGCATTCATGCATCCCCAAACCATGTCAGTCCCACTACCATGCTTGGCTAGTGAGAGGATACACCTTTTTTGTAAAACTCACTTGTTTACCACCACACATGCTTGACACCATCTAAGGCAAATTTGTTTATCTTGGTCTCTTCAGATCACACAACATGGTTCCAGTGATCCATATCCTTGGTCTGTTCATCTCTCTTGAGACCAAGATAAACAAATTTGCTTTAGATGGTGTCAAGCATGTGTGGTGGTAAACAAGTGAGTTTTACAAAAAAGGTGTATCCTCTCACTATCCAAGAATGGCAGTGGGACTGACATGGTTTGGGGATGCATGAAAGCTGTCAACATTGGCAATCTGAAATACACCGAAAAGAAACATGCATGTCAACATGCACTGTGACTACTGAAGCAGATCATGATATTCTCCATAGGATTGCATTCAAATCTCACACCAATCTATTTAAGCAAGATGCAGACTCAAAATTTAAAAGTTCAATGCAAAGAAAGATTGAAACGCACACTGATGACCTCCCCTGTCATCCCTTTTCATTTCGTTTCATTTCGAGACGATTCGAGCCAACATAGCCCCTTCTCTACCGGATTTTAATCTGGGGTGTACTCACTTTTGTGAGTACATGTTCAAACATTAATGGCTGTATTTTATTTTTTTCTGAGTGAACAAGAAATTTAAGCAGTTAAATATGTTGTTAAAAGGTCACTAATCATTGTGTCAAAGTTACATTTCTGTAATGCTTTCCTATGAAAAGATATACTCAAAAATCTGCAAAACTCTGAGGGGTGTATTCACTTTCGTGATATACTGTATGTGAGTGGCTTGTGTGATGTGATTCAGCTGTTTTCAGAGGAATTGAACAAAAACTAATCAAATTGATTAGGCCTAAGTAGCCTAATGAAAGTAAAAAATAAAGCAGAAGTTAAAAAAAAAATATATATATATATAGCCTATAATATGCTTATTATGTAGGCATATAGTAGGCTAGCCTATGCAGGCCTATAGTCTATATGTGTTGTAGAAATAGTTGAACAAAATGACCATAATAATAATAATAATAATAATAAAAAACTAGCCTAATGCATAGTTTATTTTGGCGAGATTAAAAAAATGGCTAGTTGAACTTCTGTTTGGCTGGTAAGAAAAAATGTCCACTAGCCAAATTGGCTGGTGGTGGAAAAAGTTAATTTAGAGCCCTGGTTTTATCCAATAGCAATCAGCACCAGTGATTCATAACTATCCCCTGGACGCTTATTGGGAAATGAACCTTTATTGCCTCTTACAAACTAAGAGAGAGTTGTTCCTTCACGGATAAAACAATGCATGGACATCAAAATGTAATGTATCAGATTGGGGGCAATATTCAGATGCCTTCAGTTTCATACTTTATAGAGAGACATCTTCCACGCTATAATTTTGTTTCCTGGTGAACCAGTAGCCTGTAAGTAACAGGCTACTGGCACACTGCCCTTTCACGCGTCTCCGCAGGCGGGGTTTAGTCAAAAGATGCTTGCACGCGGTTGGAGCAACCTCATATGAATGACATGACACTTCGACCACTCACGTTGAAGCTTTGTGACGTAGGACGTGTCGTCACGTAACCGCCGCCAGGTCGGGAACCAAAACAGAACAACGTCCTTTAGAAAATCAACTTGAGGTATTTTGGATAACACCGCTGAAATTGCTGCTTCCATCCCGACGCATGATAACTCCTCGCACGCCGCCATTACTGTTGTGATTCAGGGAGGGGGCGGGCACAGCCGAACTACCCTGGGGGAGGGTGTTGCGTTCGATAAACGTCATACCCACTGAAATCCCTCCCTACGATCCTGATTCGTCGAGCTGCCCCGTTTATTTCGTAAACGGAGGAGGAGAGCAAATCACAGGTGCACCAGAAGGTTTGTGTAGCCCAGCCCCCTGGGCGTCAACACATAGCTTCTGGTTCACCAGGAAAATAATTTTGATGATAGTACATATATATTTTTGGCAATATATGCCCTATTGTGTTTTAATTAATTAAATGTAATTAATTTTACAGGTCAGCCAGTGATGGAGGTTTTGGCATGTACAAACATACAATTCAGCTCCAGTTTCTACTGACATTCAGTAGTTTGACACACCTTGCATACTGTATCTGCACACTGGAATCAAAGTCGTTAGGACGTTTAACATTTTTGGATAGGTTTGGAAAGAATATGCCAAACTACAGACCTATGCTTACATTTATGAAGACGTCATTAATATCATTTGTTGAATAAAAAGCAGACCATATGTCCCACTCTGTATATTATATCAATTATTATATGTATCAACAGGATTTCAAGTGCTGATATGGCCAGGTGGACTGTTCGTCTTGGCGTGAAGGACCTGGATATCCCCTCAGCCAACGAGTTGACAAACACATTGACTGAGGTCATTGTGCATCCAGAGTATGATGATTGGACATTGGACAATGACATTGCATTACTTCAGATGAGCACGCCTGTGACCTTTAATGACTACATCAGCCCTGTTTGCCTAGCAGACAGCAACAGTGTGTTTCACAATGGCACGGCCAGTTGGGCGACTGGCTGGGGAGACATTAACGAAGGAGGTATTACTCAAAAAAATACCAGTTAATGTAACTATACATGTAATTTTGGAGTTTGAAGTCATGTTTCTAAACCTTTTTCTTTACAGTATTTGAGGATGTTGTTCTGTGTATCTCACTTTCAGAGTCCCTTCCACATCCTGGGACATTACAGGAGGTTGAGGTGCCAGTGATAGGGAATAGACAATGTGACTGCTTCTACCAACCCCTAGATTGGCCAATAACCCAAAACATGATCTGTTCTGGTCTGCTGGATGGGGGCAAGGACGCCTGTCAGGTATTCATGCACCGTGCATTACAATTAGGGCTGGGCAATATGACGATATATATCGTTATCGTGATATAAAAGTGTATATTGTGACCTTTCTCCTATATCGTTTATATCATGATAGCAATTTTTTCAATTTTATACAATTGAATATCATTTAATTACATTTCATGTTGTCACAATACACACTATAAGTTAATGTAACTGTAAAAATAAGGATAATAAGATCCATGAAAAATTAAAGAGCAAATAAAGAGAATAACTGAAAACATATGGAACTGTGCTACAGTATATCACGAAAGTGAATACACCCCTCACAGTTTTGCAGATTTTTGAGTATATCTTTTCATAGGAAAGCATTACAGAAATGTAACTTTGACACAATGATTAGTGACCTTTTAACAACATATTTAACCGCTTAAATTTCTTGTTCACTCAGAAAAAAAACAAAATACAGCCATTAATGTTTGAACATGTACTCACAAAAGTGAGTACACCCCAGATTAAAATCCGGTAGAGAAGGAGCTATGTTGGCTCGAATCGTCTCGAAATGAAACGAAATGAAAAGGGATGACAAGGGAGGTCATCAGTGTGCGTTTCAACCTTTCTTTGCATTGAACTTTTACATTTTGAGTCTGCATCTGGCTTAAATAGATTGGTGGAGATTTGAATGCAATCCTATGGAGAATGTCATGATCTGCTTCAGTAGTCACAGTGCATGTTGACATGTATCTTTCTTTTAGGTGTATTTCAGATTGCCAATGTTGACAGCATTCATGCATCCCCAAACCATGCCAGTCCCACTACCATGCTTGGCTTATGAGAGGATACACCTTTTTTGTAAAACTCACTTGTTTACCACCACACATGCTTGACACCATCTAAAGCAAATTTGTTTATCTTGGTCTCAAGAGAGATGAACAGACCAAGGATATGGATCACTGGAACCATGTTGTGTGATCTGAAGAGACCAAGATAAACAAATTTGCCTTAGATGGTGTCAAGCATGTGTGGTGGTAAACAAGTGAGTTTTACAAAAAAGGTGTATCCTCTCACTAGCCAAGCATGGTAGTGGGACTGACATGGTTTGGGGATGCATGAATGCTGTCAACATTGGCAATCTGAAATACACCTAAAAGAAACATGCATGTCAACATGCACTGTGACTACTGAAGCAGATCATGATATTCTCCATAGGATTGCATTCAAATCTCACACCAATCTATTTAAGCCAGATGCAGACTCAACATTTAAAAGTTCAACGCAAAGAAAGGTTGAAACGCACACTGATTACCTCCCTTGTCATCCCTTTTCATTTCGAGACGATTCGAGCCAACATAGCCCCTTCTCTACCGGATTTTAATCTGGGGTGTACTCACTTTTGTGAGTACATGTTCAAACATTAATGGCTGTATTTTGTTTTTTTCTGAGTGAACAAGAAATTTAAGCGGTTAAATATGTTGTTAAAAGGTCACTAATCATTGTGTCAAAGTTAAATTTCTGTAATGCTTTCCTATGAAAAGATATACTCAAAAATCTGCAAAACTGTGAGGGGTGTATTCACTTTCGTGATATACTGTATGTCGTGATATATATCGTTATCGTGATTTTTGTTTTTCCATATCGCCCAGCCCTAATTACAATGTCAACTGGATTTCAAACTGATACAACAGTGCAGATGTAATAGTTACAGTAACACTTTGCTTAAAGCCCATATCTATAGCGAATTATAAGCGCATTTACAACAAATTGTAATACGCATTATAATTACTTGCAACGTATCATGACTACACTCATTATGCTTCATGATGCTTTATATTAACATTTATGAATAACCATGAATCTGGCTTAAAATGCTTTATAAATCCAAGGCTGTCATGAGTGCTCATGACTTGCTATAAACTACAGGCTGCCTGATGGAGCATATAGTACATTATGACTACATATACCCCTCTATGCGCAGACCTGGGTGATAAACTGTCATAAGGGCTCATTAAATGCTATAATGTTCCATGTGAGATCACAAGTTGTCAATGTGTGCTCTAAGTAAAGTGAAGTTAATATGGACGCATCTGTAATGCACTATATATTACACATCTACAATGCATCATAGTGTACTGTAAGCCCCATCAGGCAGTCTGTAGTTTATATCCAGTCACGAGCACTCATAACAACCTTGGATTTATAAAGCATTATAAGCTAGATTCATGGTTATTCGTTACTGTTAACATAAAATATTGTGAAACATCATGGGTGTAGTCGTAATGCGTTGTAAGTAATTATAATGTGCCTTATAATTTGTTATAAATGCGCTCATGATGCACTATAGATATGCGCTTCATAGAAGGTTTTACAAAAGTTACTTTTATTATTCTAAAGTGAATCTACTAGATAAACAATTGAAGAGTAATGATAAAAAAACATGATTTTTCAACTTTTCAAAATTGACAAGGCAATGCATGTTCTAATGTTTTTTAAGGGGAATTAAATGTTAATGTGACAAAAGATATACATGTCCTTAATTCCAGGGAGACTCAGGTGGTCCAATGGTAAACCAACAGAACTCAGTGTGGATCCAGTCTGGACTAGTCAGTTTTGGATACGGATGTGCTCGAGAAGGTTTCCCCGGGGTCTACACCAGAGTGTCAAGTTACCGGTCCTGGATCGAATCGCATATCACCAGTGATCCTCCAGGCTTTGTCCAGTTCTCCTCTATTGGGGAGGATGAAGACAGCAGCTTCACCTGTTCCGTCACTAGAGAAGGTGACAGACAAGCGACACAAACCCACGCATACCAACAGAGTTTCCACATGATACCAGATCCCCATCAGCCCTCTGCGCGAAAGATGATAGAATAAAGCAACAAATGCTATGTCTCCCTTTCTTCCCGATTGTTGTCACACAGACCCTACTGATTTTCGCGATGACAGCCAGAAAAGGTTGCGCTGTCATTGCAACACATTGAGAGTAGCCAATGGTGCAACAGCATCACAACTAACAGAGAAGAGTAGGCAGCCTTCTCTGCAAGAGGGCTAGGCTAGCTTCAGTCCATCGGCCACGACTCATGACTTTACTTCACAACATTCCATTATTAAAATGCGAGAACAGCCGACGGTAGGCTACGGTACACAGCAAGAATCACTTCAGTAG
This sequence comes from Engraulis encrasicolus, assembly GCF_034702125.1. Classification (NCBI taxonomy): domain Eukaryota; kingdom Metazoa; phylum Chordata; class Actinopteri; order Clupeiformes; family Engraulidae; genus Engraulis; species Engraulis encrasicolus. Next base: position 5,775 of record NW_026946177.1, on the reverse strand, counting down.
AAACTCAACTTTGTTATCAGTGCCGAAACAGTATAGAATAATCATTGGCACTCGGCGGTGCTATTAAGTAAACATGACTTGGCCTACCTTTCAAACTTGGCGATATCCGTGAAGTTCATCAAGACGCCTATCCTATTCGTTGTCAATAAGGTCCAAGATCAAAGTAGTCCCTGGCTGTAGCACCCAGCTCATTTTAAACCGTACTGAAAGAATATGTTCTCTGTTGTTTCCCATTGTGCAGGCTAAATGTAAAGCCAGGCTCAAACTACACGACTCGCGATTGTGTGGGGGTAACGTTCCAGCGATTGTTGTAAGGGGGGTTTTCAGCCGAGAATCGGGCCAATAATTGTGTAGTTTGAGCCAGGCTTTAAACTGTCAGTGGAGAGACTGAGTGAACCCCATGCCGCGTGGATAAAGCGAAAATACATAACAAAAAGCATATCTGGTATTGATTGGTGAAAAATAGTTTGGGTGGGTGAAGCCAGGCTCAAACTACACGACTCACGATTGTGTGTCCGATTTTGACGTCGTGGTGCACCGCACACTAGAAGAGAATCGCAACTGTCAATCTTATCGCTGCTCGCAGCCTCCGAGACAATGCCCGACGTTCTATTTCCAGTGGCAAATATCAAACAGTGTTTGATTTCTACCATTTGCGATTTGCAAAGTTCTATCTTAGAACGTCGACCACGACGAGGAAATCTTTCCCGACAATAGCTTGCGATGGTCCTGGGGGGTAATGTTCCAGCGATTGTTGAAAGGGGGGTTTTCAGCCGAGAATCGGGTTGAGAATCGTGTAGTTTGATCCAGGCATTAGAGACCCACCTGCCCAATCACCACTGAAGAATTTGTGAAAGCCTGGAGTATCTACTACTAGTATACTAAGAATTTCCCCAGGATTTTTTCGATACAGTGCACAGCATCACAGCCGCGTTTGATTGTACAGCCAGAGCCGGATGAGTTCTGCATACAGCCAATCTTGTATATCCCACAATTCAAGACCGCAATGTAAAATACCTGAATAAATCGTTCTTTAATGATCTTTGCTGTTTGAAACATTTTTGAGCCTATTTTTGCCACCCATGTAATGACCTGTAGATATGTATTAACAAAAAGTACCATACTTTGTTATTGGTAATAGTGCTTAAAAGTCGCATCGTCCTGCTGGGGTCTGCCCTCGTAATGGGCTATAAATACCGGCCAGTCGCCATATTATCCAACTCTTGATAAGTATAGAAAATACTATCCAAACTTCTTCATGGAGACGTTGGGATGATCGAGGGCCCACAAAATACTGTGAGGGGGGCCCATACGAAGTAATTGACATTGGGAGGGGGCCCCCCGTGGCGCCTATGCCCCTCCCCCTGCTCCGCCCCTGGCCCCTGCCCGAGGTCTCAGATCCACTGATGCCAAAACGAACGGTCGCTCTTGTCTGAGGTCAAGTGCGCTCAGGAGCAGGTTTTCATCCAGGAGGTCTCTGTACATTGCTACATTCATCTTTCCTCCTATCCTGACTAGTCTGCCAGTTCCTGCTGCTGAAAAATATCCCAATGGCATGATGCTGCCACCACCATGCTTGACTGTAGGGATGGTATTTGCCTTGTGATGAGCAATGCCTGGTTTCCTTCAAACAAGACGCCTGGCATTCACACTCTCAAGAAAAGTATTTTTTGTTAAAGGCACAAGGCAACCCATCTGCAATTTTCCAAAAGGCACCTGAAGGCACCTTTTTAATTTTAACACAATTTCAAAACTCTCAATTTTTCACATGGTCATACTGGGGTATTTTGTGTAGAATTTTGGGGACAGAGATTACTTTAATACAATTTTGAATAAGGCTGTAACATAATAAAATGTGGAAAACGTGATGCGCTGTGAATACTTTCCAGATGCACTGAATTATGTTGAAACGAAATGATGATTAAAACTGAGCATTTCCATGCGCAACTTCCATATGGGTCTAAGCGTGTGCAAATGAAACTCCCTCTTCCCCCATGCTGTGCCCCAGCTGCAGCCATCTCTCCCGCGTTTCTCTCTCGCCTCTCTTAATGGCCTTTGTCATGCTTATGTCATTCGGAAAGAGCAATAATCTGTCTCCAGAATCTGAAATGATAAATCAGGAAAGCAACTGTAACCTACACGCCCCAGATACTGCTTCATTATTTTTGAAAATAGCTATTAAGTTTGTCCTTGCCCTCCCATAGACGGTTACATACCGCCATTCCGACAAACACCGCCATTTCGACACCTTTTAGCTACCGCCACACCGAGACCAAGTTGCTTTTAGGGGAGCGAGCATACACCTGCGTCATGTCTGGGGCTGAGGGAATGCAACGTCAATGTCGGAATCGCGGTATGTTGGAATGGCGGTCCCCCCCATAGACCTATATTCAAGGGCACTGACCAGTAGAGCTGATTTATATTTTAAAATAACAAATAATAATGCAAATAATAACGAAGCTCAGCAGAATATGTAGCCTGAACGAAATGTCTGCTCAGTCAAACGAAAGGTTGAATCAGAGCCATATAGAAACAGAGTCTGGCAATCTCCACTGTGTGCTAGGGCCGACTTCCGCATTAGCAAAATTAGCTGTTTAGCGTCTCAGAACCAGAGCCATACAGACAACAGAGTTACGCGATTGGAGGACCAGGAATTAAATTGCAGCCCCGCCTTTCAACGAGTTCCTAAAGCGGCTGTCTTCCCATAGACTCAACACAGAACCACCACCTTAACAGCCAAAAATAAGGACTAACGAACTATACTGCGGGGTAATCACCACAAATATGTAAACTATCAACTGTCTCGGTGGTGATAATCACAACAGTTTTACCACCTGTGATGTTTATCTGAAGTTATTACTACGAGGCAGTCATGGGTAAGCGGTTAGGGCGTCAGACTTGCATCCCAAATGTTGCCGGTTCGACTCCCGACCCGCCAGGTTGGTGGGGGGAGTAATCAACCAGTGCTCTCCCCCATCCTCCTCCATGACTGAGGTACCCTGAGCATGGTACCTTCCCACCGCACTGCTCCCCATGGGGCGCCACTGAGGGCTGCCCCCTTGCACGGGTGAGGCATAAATGCAATTTCGTTGTGTGCAGTGCGGAGTTCACTTGTGTGCTGTGTCACAATGACAATGGGAGTTGGAGTTTCCCAATGGGCTTTCACTTTCACGCTTTCACGAACAGCAAGTCTTGTCATATTCCCTGCATTGCATCGCATTGCATTTGCTGTGTGCTACGCCCACTACTAAGAACTAACATTCGCAACGCTGAGCAGTACTGAGAAGCTAAAACAGCTAATTTTGCTAATGAGGAAGTCGGAACTAGCAGACAGCGGAGATCGCCTGACTCTGTTGTCTGTATGGCTCTGCTCAGAACTGCTCAGCGTTACGAATGTTAGTTCCTAGAAGTGGCCGTAGCACACAGCAAATGCAATGCAATGCAGGAAATATGACAAGACTTGCTGTTCGTAGTAATAACTTTAGATAAGCATCACAGATGGTAAAACGGTTGTGATTATCATTACAGAGACAGTTGATAGTTTACATATTTGTGGTGATTACCCCGCAGTATAGTTCGTTAGTCCTTATTTTTGGCTTTTTATGTGGTGGTTCTATGTTAAGTCTATGGAAAGACAGCCGCTTTTAGATTGACGACCTCAATCTCGTTGAAAGGCGGGGCTGCAATTTATTTCCTGGGCCTCCATTTGCGCAACTCTGTTTCTATATGGCTCTGGGTTGAACGACACGTCTTCAGGTTCAACGAAACGTTTTCTATGAAACGTACAACGGTTGAATGAATTGTCCGTCTCCCATCCAAAAGGGGTCCCAGAAGAAAAGGTTTCTGGGAACACTGCATTAATGTGTTTACAGACAATGACCACATTATTTTGATTGTTTGGTTTCTGTGGATAAAAAAATGTCCTGCTGCTGCTTATCAATGTGTTATGAAATACTAATATGAATTAATTTTATACTTTATAATACAGGTAGCCTACTACCATTGCCACACCAGGGCTTTCAGCAGCATTCAACTTCAAATGTTGCCTTTTAAGTAACACAACCAGGGCCATAAATGTACACTTTGGCTAGTAGAAAAGAAAACATACTTTCCATTTTCACTGGTAGTGAGTAGATATTTGGGTAGTACAATTTAACATTTTCTAGAAAACTTGCCTTTTGATTAATTAATTGTCTTGTGTCCTTGTATTAATTCTGTCTCTGCTCTTTTCCAGTGTGTGGTAGACCTACACTCAATGAAAGGATAGTCGGTGGAGAAGACAGTACAGCAGGAAGTTGGCCCTGGCAAGTTAGTTTACAACGGGACCTTGAACATTACTGTGGAGGTTCCCTCATCAACAACCAATGGATTCTGACCGCAGCACACTGCACCGACGGGTTGGTGAATTACTGATATGTATCACTAATTGCGTTTCATTTCTCCAAAAAAGCTTGACAGATATGCCTATCATATGTACACCACAGTTGGAATGACTATTCAAATAACTGCATGCTTTAAGCAAATACATAACTCTCATATTACTGCACCACCTCTATAGTTCTGTCCTGATTAGTGTACACAACATTTGGTTTTGATAGTATCTAGGTTTTACTGCTAATTAATATTTAAGACCAGTTTCAGTGCAATAATTGAAATTCAGAAATGCAAGGTTTATTAACTTCAGAAAGGGGGAGAGGAGACCATTAAGCCCAAAGGCCTATCCACAGGCCTCCTCACTCCCTCTCCCTGAATAGGTGTTAACAGGTACAGATACAGACAAAGAAGGGGGCAGAACAATACCAGTGGCTGAACTTAAAAAGACCTCCACAGGAAATGAGGTCACATTGGATGATGTCACATACAATGATAGTTTTATCCAGGGCTCTAAATTAACACACGCCAACCCGCCAAACACGGGTGAAAATTAATTTTGGCTAGTAGAAAAAAATACCTACCCGCCAATTTGGCTAGTAGCGCCCGAGTACAGTAAATTATGAACGGTAAACCGATGCTCTGACGAACGTTAGACGGCGAGATTTCCTACATTACCCATGGACCCTAGCGTCACGACGTAGCCGTGGGCTTTCCAGTGCAGAGAGCAGCAACTCCGGTTGCGCGTGCCAGGATTGAAAACATTTCAGACGACCAGCCTTCTGTCAGCTAAGCTGCGCTCACACTATTCTGACAGGCAGCTCTCCTCCTATGCTCTCGTCGCTTTCGCTACAACCTTTTTTAACGTCACTACTGCTATTATTACTAGGGCCTATATGAACCTTGCTGTAACAGGCTGCATTTTTGAAGCAGCGAGGCCCTGACCGTTTCAATAACAGGACGCAGATTATGCATCAGCTACTGTAGACTATGTTTTGTGCGAGTGATGAGAATGTGTCGGGGGTTAGAGCAAGGTTCTGTGTGTTGGTGAATGCTAGTTGTAACCGTAATAATAGTGACGTTAAAAATGAGTGGTTGTGGAACGAAATAGCGACAAGGGCAGAGGAGGAGAGCTGACTGGCAGAGTAGTGTGACCGTAGCTGTCAGTTCAGTTGTCTTCTGAAATTTCCCCAGTCCTGGCGCAACTAAGTTGGAAAGCCCACGCCATCGTAAAGAAAAAAAAGCAACCAACGATGAAGCTGTGGAAGTAACAAAGGAAGCGAAGATTCCCGAGATATTATTTACTTTTAGTTAAACTAGGCTTCTTGTCATTTTGTTGCGCGTGGTAGAGAAGAACTCCTCCTAGTCAGCCTGCCATCAGCAGCTAGGGGTTAAAATTTACTT
>NW_026946176.1:0-18245 GCF_034702125.1 Engraulis encrasicolus | reverse complement strand
TAGTAAACTTTTACTTTGTTTAAATTCTTAGTACGTACATATTCATTAACAGATCAAATTTGGGAATAGGCAGTACAGTTGATAAGAGCAGCACAGATGCAATACCAACTCTGACCACAATGCTACATACTTAACATTTAAATCACCAATCATCAAATCCCAGCCCCAGAAGGAATGCTAGTGTATTGGGTCAGGTGTATTCAGTCTCACCTAGCCATGTGGAATACAGGGGGTCAGGATTTGGCTGATTAGCTTCGCCGATTAGAAAGGCACCTCCTCGTCGCAATTCTCACCATTTTGCTAATTTCCGACGCCACTTCGCTCAAAGAGGGTGGATGCGATTGGTGGGTGCGTGAGTTTAGTGTTGGGCACACATACCTATACAGGTGTGTGGTTGGGCACCTCCATGCATCTTCCATATATCTTTCTGGTCAATCGTATGTCAGTCATTAAGAGTGTACCGTCACACTTGCCTGGTTAACACCCGACCTAATCACAAGTGAGATTAGGTCTGGGGAGTTGCCTATTGTAAATTCCGTATGGGGCCGGAATACTTGGCTATTATGACACACTGCACTGCTCTCTGATTGGGCAGAGAAACTGTTAAGGTCGGAATGCTTGGCCATTATGACACAGATCCCATGATCTTGTACGTTATGAGTCATCCTCGCCATACTGTCTTTCAGATCGAAACGATTGTGTAGAACTAAAGGCAGTATGGGAGTTCCCAGGCTACCGTCACACCGGTGTGACGGGAATGTTCGGGCAGTGAAAGTTCTATAGAATTCTGGGCGTCATTCAATACAATATGGAATTGTAGAATCTTGCATTGTTATAGAATGCATTCTTTTTATAGAATGCTCAAAAACCCACTCTCTTAAAGGTTAACGTGGCACGTAATTGGCTGAATAAACTGGCGGCAGAAACGACTCCATCTTTGAAGCTGAAAAATTTGTTAAATTTTGGCTGAATTCACTAGCCTAGCATTTCCCATTGAAATGACTGGAGGCGGGCCTTATTCACTCTCCAGTTCTTATACTACCTCCAGGGTGGAATACCATGCTGCCTTCCACCATCGTTTTGCTCTAAATACAGCATGGAAACCATGGCAGAAATGTTTGCCTGAGTTTGGGAGCCAATCCACAAAAGGCAGAGGGAGGGCAAGACAGGATAGACAAACGGAAGCTTGTTAGTCTGTTTACAGATCCACCACGTCGACATCTTAGGTTGACATCCCCTACGAGAAAATTAACAAACGCTTCCCAGACTTACACCTACCTCACTTGTGATATATCCTAAAGGCAACAATAGCCAGATAAAGTCTTACCTGTTGATGAGCACGAAGTTGAAAGTGTGTCCGGTGGCCGTGGTGACAGCGTCGCGTATGCCCTCCAGCGTGGGGGTCCAGGGGCGGGCCAGCAGGTGCACCCCAGAGAAGGAGTACATCAGCCCCTCGTCCCCGTACGTCGCCTGCTTACGCGGCACACTGTAGCTCTTACCAAACACCTGCACTTTGGTCTGCTCACCTGTGTGCAGAAGTCGTAACACACACACACACACACACACACACACACACACACACACACACACACACACACACACACACACAAGTTAGCATGCATCATCATATCTCTCTCTCTCTCTCTCTCTCTCTCTCTCTCTCTCTCTCTCTCCCTCTCTCTCCATCTGTCTGTCTCTCTCTCTCACATACACACATACACACACACACACACACACACACACACACACACACACACACACACACACACACACACACACACAAGTTAGCATGCATCATCATATCTCTCTCTCTCTCTCTCTCTCTCTCTCTCTCTCTCTCTCTCTCTCTCGTTAGCATGCATCATCACATCATTATAGCAGAGATGTATTAGGCCACGCCTCACCGGTGAAGTACTCCACCTCCCTCTCCAGCTTGTGGAAGAGCTCAGTTGCCTTGGCCTTCTTGAACAACAGGCCGTAGTCGCAGTCCAAACCCTCCGCTTCGATCTTGCGCCACGGTATCGGTGCAGAGAACCCCTCAGGTGACTCCCACTCCACGTCGTCGTCGTCTTCTTCTTCTTCTTTTTCCTGCTGCTTTTCTCCAGATCTTTCTTTCTCATCATCTTTATTAAGGCCAAACAGAATACAGACATTAAAACAGTGGTGTCAAACTCAACTCAGTTCACAGGCCACATACAGCCTGGCCTTTTTGACCTCAAGTGTGCCGGACCAGTAACATCATTGGGAAATCTTGCAAATGTCTGCTTCATATTAGAATCGCATTGCTATTCAATCATCTTAAGGTGGATGACAGCGGGTCAGGGGCGGAGCACTGGTATTGGGACAGGGGGGGCGGGAGATGTGTCAGAGGCGTTGGGCCCACGAAATATCGTAGAATGGTGCCCCTACAAGATGTTTGGCAATCGAAAGCCACTGGCAGGGGGCCCCCCCAAGTGGTGAGGCCAGGGGTTCCTGGCCCCTATACCCCCCCCTCTGCTTCGCCCCTGCAGCGGGTATATCAGGAGAATCTGAACTCAGAAAAGTGCAGTAAATGTTGTAATGTATTCTTAGCTTGTTTCCTCTACAATGCTGGGGCCAGATTGAACCTCCTGGCGGGCCGCATCGGGCCCCCCGGACCCCCAAGCCCCAGTCATTAAAGGATATTACATTTCCAATTAATCTTTCTTTCATTACACAATGGTTTCTTTTGCTAAAGCAGCTTAATAAATCAAATACAATATTTACAAAATATCCTTTCACAGCCGTCGTGACAACATGTACCTACCCAGCAGGCCCGCGACTTCCTCATCCTCACAGCAAGTCTTCAGCCTCTTCTTTTCCTCCTCAGGTTCTCCTCTGGCCTTCTTACTGAGCCGGGCCTTGACTGGAGATCTTGCAGGCCTCTTGCTGCGTGTCACAAACTTGTCCATGATCTGATACCCCCCCCCACACACACACACACACATCTGCAGTTGGAAAACACTGAAGTATAAAATGAAAAACTGAGTTGAACATTTGGGCCAGCACCCTCAGAGTCGAGTGAAGCCTGCTCCAATTTGAACAAGACACTGAAGTAGAAATAGAAGCAGTGGCATTTTTAAGGAAATCTGAGGCCCTGGGAAAAATACGCTGTTCTCAATTTGGTCTATTTTCACCGATGTAAGAGCAGTTTATCTGTAGCCCATTCACTATGATAAAGTGTACAAAACAAATAGCCCTACAATTTAAATTCTATCTAGTTCAGCTCTGAATTTACTTCACAAATAGTCAATGAAATGCAAAATTAAGATTAATGGCCCACTGTGTGGCAAGCAGCTGTTTGTTATATCAAGGTGAAAATCCCAATAGCATTCAAAATGGGGAAAAAGTCCTCAACAATATTGTCATCTTACGCTTCAGCACAGAATTCTGCATTGAAGTCAAATACCGGTACCTCATCTAGCACTACGACAGTTAGATCCACTTTCTTGGATTAAAATAAATGCCTTCTCCATAAGTCTGGGGGTGGGGGTCCTCGATCTGTATGCAAATGCTGCGTCACGTAATGTGTCTGGTTACGCAAATTTGGCGGGAACCCCAATTCAATCGCGACATATCTCAGATCAACAGAGCGCTCTGCCTGTATTGGATATCTTTCGCAAAACAACCCAGAACACTTATCGCTTAATAATGATTGGACAAAAAAGCATTCGAAATTTCTTTCCTCCAGCTGACAACAAAAAGCGCGTTGCTAAAGAAGTAAAGGATGATGCCGAAGACGCAAAGGAGAATGTGAGTGTCGTGACCTACAGTTTAACTTTAATGACCTTACCTTATACAATGTTGTCTTGTTAACTAATTATTTGAGTTGAGTGGCATTATTTGCGTTTTTCAATTCATGCACGCAAACGTGACAGCAAACCACAATGCTCAATTTTGTAGGCTACTTTTTTAATGCACTTTGCAAGCGCACACTTCCCTTGCATCCCGGAAGCACAACACATGGTGTGCATCCCAATATGTGTCCTTGCCTCCTCCACTTGTGCTTGTCTCCTCGTCCCGCCTCCTGACCCCTCCTCCGTGGAGAAAACGATAAAGTTTCCCAGCTGTCAGCCTCGCCACAACAACTTTTGAGGGACTGTTTTTCATTCAGCATCCCAATTGCAAATGAGAAAAAGACTTTACAATTGAGCTTTTGCAAGATATTGAAATATAATGCTGTTGTCAGTGATGTCATCATGACGAGAAGTAAGTGGAGGAGGCAAGTGGAGGAGGCAAGGTCACAGTGACGTAAACAATGATGTCAGTTTGTAAAATAATAATAAAACTAGCTATTGGCAGCGAAGCCGTTAATCTGCGTCAAATTATTACGAATATAGGAAGTAACTTTGTTACGACAAGTTTTTTGTCACCCAGTTAATTCCGGCGAAAAGGGAATCTGAACATCATTTCTCAGTCTATCACGTGATTTCCGACTACTGAAGCAAATGGCTTTTCATAGGACTCTCAGTCAAAAATTGGTTATTTCACTGTCATATTTGACCAGCTACTAAGGGAATCCTGTCCATTGCCTCTCGAGTCTATTCGGATGTGTTGCCACGATTATGAACTCACTGAGATCGACATTCTGCTGCCACAGCGGGTCTCTGAGTGTGTACAAAGTACTAGTCGTACAAAGGCGCTGTATACTAACGAAATACACCAAAATCATGAAGGTAAACAAGAAGATGAAGACGGAGAACACCGAGACTGTGTCGGTGATCCCTTCGCCTCCACTAAGCCCGGAGCAGCTGGACCGCATTGCCCGCAATAAGCAAGCTGCCCAGGAGCGACTGGCAGCCCACAGTGCCCCGGAAGGCATGGGGGAGAGCTGGAGGAGAGCTTTGCAGAAAGAGTTCACCAAGGATTACTTCAAAGGGGTAAGAAGGAACTGCACTGTGCTGTTAAGTGGAATGAATGGCAGAGAACAGCGAAATAAATGCCTTTGCATTTGGGTCATTCCATGTCAATTCACATGATTCCCCAGAATCTCCCCAGGTGACCCTCTCAGATTTACCCTATATCTCACATACAGGTACCTCTTGATGTCAATTGAAAGAATACCAAATATTAGCACCCTACGTCTAGGGGGGCAATCGCTATTCCGACATACCGCTATTCCGACATACCGCTATTCAGACAGCCGACATACCGTAAGGTTAGGGTTAGGGTTAGGGTTAGGGTCAGGGTCAGGGTTAGGGTTAGGGTAACTGTATGCACTCTCCCTAAACTTAGTAAAAGCTGAGCAACGTAGCACAAAACAAAGAAATTGCATAACTCGCGCCGGTATTCCGACAATAGACATCAATGTCGGAATAGCGACATGTCGGAATAGCGCCGCGTAACCCTACGTCTAACGGTTGCGGAGATGAAGCCCTCCAAAGTTGGGGTGCCATGCCCACTTTTCAAGCCTGTGAATTGCATACAAAATTTACAAGCAGATTTTGACACCTCTGGTTTTAGTTTGAAGGAAGATACAGGCCTAAAAATCACCATGGCCCCTCAATATGACCCTGTCTACCAGATGATGTACTTACAAATAGCATGCCTTGATTATTTTTGGCTACATTAAGCCTTAAAAACTGAATTTGTGAAACGTGTGTTGAAGAGTCTTGCCATTTTGGGGTTCCAGATCTTGGAAACTATGTATGCTTTGGGAGTTCTAATTGATTTTCCATCATATTTGGGAACTGTGCAGTGTATTCCAAAAAATCTAGGGCACTCAGACTTTAAAAGATAAAATAGGAGGGACTCAAAAACAACTTTGGGACAAAATTACCTTACGGTACCCTCTACTTCAGGCCTCAAATTAACCATGTGGGCTCTTGAAGACTGGAACGCCCTTTTAACCCCATGTACAGTAGCACTGTATCAAACATTCAAGCTTGGAAAAACTTTGTTTTTCAAAGTTCTTCATGTTAATCTTGGACTTCAAAGTATATGTTTTTCTCTATATCTTATCACAGTGTCTGTTTTGTCTGCTGCCATCTGCTGGTCTAAAAAAGTAACAACAGCGTAATGTAAGAAAACAAAAGGGGCTGGAAAATTTTGCCCATAATTTACCAATAAAGCACTGTAATTATTATACAGTATATTGCTATATACTAATTATGATTTTAACAAGCATGATGAATATTTATAGTTTAAATAATTTCCTAAGTGTGACTGCTTAATGCTCAATCATGATGCCAGTCCCAAGGTGGCCTCACCTTGCTTTCTACCAGACATGTGGGTGGGGGTGTCCTGTTAGAAATGTAATCATCATCGAACATTCTGCATAATGCTTGTTAAAATCATAATTAATACATAGTAATATACCGTAGAATTTAAGTGCTTTATTGGTAGCCTAGCGAGCTTAACCCCTAGGGGCGTCTAGATTTCTTGGCTACTTTATTGGTAAATTATGGGCAAGATTTTCCAGCCCCTTTTGTTTTCTTACATTACACGGTTGTTGCGTTTTTTTGACCAGCAGATGGCAGCAGACAAAACAGACACTGTGATAACACATAGGCAAAAACATATACTTTGAAGGCCAAGATTAATATGAAGAACTTTGAAAAACAAAGTTTTTCCAAGCTTGAATGTTTGATACAGTGATACTGTACATGGGGTTAAAAGGGCGTTCCAGTCATCAAGAGCCCACATGGTTAATTTGAGGCCTGAAGTAGAGGGTACCGTAAGGTCATTTTGTCCAAAAGCTGTTTTTGAGTCCCTCCTATTCCATCATTAAAAGTCTGAGTGCCTTACTTTTTTTGGAATACACTGTAGAGTTCCCAAATATAATGTAAAATCAATTAGAACTCCCAAAGCATACATAGTTTCCAAGATCTGGAACCCCAAAATGGCAAGACTCTTCATCACGCTTTTCACAAATTCAGTTTTTAAGGCTTAATATAGCCAAAAATAATCAAGGCATGCTATTTGTAAGTACATCATCTGGTAGACAGGGTCATATTGAGGGGCCATGGTGATTTTTAGGCCTGTATCTTCCTTCAAACTAAAACTAGAGGTGTCAAAATCTGCTTGTAAATTTTGTATGCAATTCATAGGCTTCAAAAGTGGGCATGACACCCCAACTTTGGAGGGCTTCATCTCTGCAACCGTTGAACGTAGGGTGCTAATACTTGGTATTCTTTCAATTGACATTAAAAGGTACCTGTATGTGAGATAACGGGCAAATCGGAGAGGGTCATGTGTGAATTGACATGGAATGACCCTTTTGTGGGAACTGTGCTGATGAATGGATCTGGCTTGAAAAAGAGAGTTAAATCTTGGCTACATATTTGACCCACCAGTGTTAACTGAGATCTTATGAAACTGATAATCATTAGCATAATAATCATCAGATACACCAGAAGTTTATATATTTTGGAGCTCCATGCTCACTCTTTCATGCTGTCTACCACTTTTCTCTGGATAATTGTTTTGTGGATGTGCGCACCCTAACCTCCAAACGCGAATGGCTCAAAAGCGCCACTTTTGAAAACCTAAATTTCACCGCAAATGTTGTGTACTTCTGTCTTCCACAGCTGATGTCCTTTGTAGCAGATGAGAGGAAGAAGCACACAGTCTACCCTCCCCCTGACCAGGTCTTCACATGGACCCAGATGTGTGACATTAAAGATGTGAGAGACACACCTCATTTGCACTTTCTCTCTCTCTCTCTCTCTCTCATTGTATGCCAGTGTGTGTCCTAGCCTAGGTTCAGTTGATTAGGGGTAACTATTTACCCTCTGAAAAAGGGGTCTCCATTCTGCCAAGTGATTAAATCTTCTTATTGGGCTCAACCAAGGTCTGTTCAGGTCCCACAATTTACAGTATGTGGTTGATGGCACCGTATCCCTGCTATGTACTATTAAGTGTCTCTGTCTGGTTTTAGGTGAAGGTTGTGGTTCTGGGGCAGGATCCGTACCATGGCCCAGGCCAGGCTCACGGGCTGTGCTTCAGCGTGCAGAAACCTGTACGTCCCCCACCCAGGTAGGCATGCCTTTTATAGGTGGATGAATAAACATGCTTAGTATACTACATACATGCGACGGAGGTCATCTTGCACCTGTTGACCCCCCTCGGGGATCGAACGTGCGACCTCGTCAACTACAACGATTCGGCAATGGGAGACACAGTACAATACCGCAACGGCACGAGACTGTATGAGGCTATCGGAGGGAGGTTTACCAACGTTCTACGCCAACTCTGTGCTAGTTAGCCTCCGTTACACATACATGCATGCACACTCCGATGCACCCTGCCCCACCCAGGTAGGCATACATATTATAGATGCATAGACGATTTCATATGTATACATACAGTACATGTGCACACGTGCACTCATACGCATATGCATACCACATGTACAGTATACTTGCACACATGCACACATACAAACATGTGTAACTGAGGTCATCCTGTACACTGCAGACCCAGTCCCAACCCTGTGACTTAGTGGTTACGGTTATTAAAAACCTTCATACACATACAGCACATTTGTGCATCACTTGCATTTTTGCATGCAGTACATGCACACATACAATTGAATGTTTACCTCAGAGGTGGTATGCCAAAGGGCATTAGTGATCATGCCCATAGCCCACTACATTATTTTTTATCTGATGTGTTCTGGCATCTTTGCTACTGTACAGCTTGGAGAACATGTACAAGGAGCTGTGCACTGATATCGAGGGCTTCCAGCACCCTGGACACGGTGACCTGACTGGATGGGCCAAACAAGGTACGTTTTTATCTTAGCCCCCCAGAAGGTTGAATATAGGCGGCAGGGTCCCAAGCCGAAGTACTTTATGACCAGATAGCGAGGATTATTTAATCATTCTGCCATCTTGGGCAACCGTGGCCTAATGGTCAGGAAGGTGGTCTTAAGATCAGAGGGTTGCAGGTTTGAATCCCACCCTTACCATCTTCTACACCTCCATCTATGGCTGAGTGCCCTTGAGCAAGGGACTTAACCCCACACTGCTCCAGGGACTGTAACCAATACCCTAAATACAAGCAACAGCTAAGTGTAACGTGTTGTAGAGCAAAACAGAAGCTGCCAGACCTTTCAATAATGTAAACATGGTTTATCAAATGGGTCATTTCACGTGAAAACAGACACTTTGGGACCCGACCGACCCGGATTTCAATCATACTTGGTGTGCCTTTTTAGTAGCAAGGTAGCACCCCAGAACTGCATTGGTTCGAATCTGACACTAATATTAAGGGAGAAACAGACTAGGAAAGGTTCACATTTTAGGGTAGGACACTATACATTCAGCCTTGAATATATCAGTCAGTGTTAGTCACAAAAAGATGCCTGTGGTATTGTTTGAAAGCTCTTTTCTGGCTCTACATATTACACAATCAGCTTGGAATACAACAACTCTCAGAATATGAATTATGATAAATTGAAAAGTTAAAAATTGAATATCTAAAAAAACTATGTTTTAAAATGGCCAGTTCCTTGTCCAAACGTAGCCGGCAATGTCATTAGCAACACCTCAAATGCTGGTGTTCGGTTCTTTATTCATTTCAGAGAGAATTTGACTCACAAATATGGCATCATACAGACCACTTACTAATAATATGGTAATACCATAGTAGCATCACATGACAAAACAAAAACAAAACAAAAATGGTCAGTTTCCATGGTCCCAGGTTTCAGAAACTAAGGCAGATGTCCATTTATACACACCAAATGATGATATGTGAATGTTTGAACATTCCTTCTCTGTGTACCTGTGTCATCTTCCCTTTACCGTACTTTAAAGAGATAATCAATAGCTACACTCTCATTTTGTACTCTACCAGTGCATTTGAAGCAGCAGCTGTGTCTTTTGTAGATAATGTATAAGTACGTCCCGTTGCAGTTATAGGTTCCACTACCAGAAGCACATCCTGATGATCCATGACAAGTCTATCTGGTCTGAAGGGAAAAGTGAAGGATGGAGATGGTCCATGAGGATGCAAGAAGTTCAGTTTCACCTCTCCAGTGCTCGGCATACATTCCTCAACACATGCTAGCCACCAGTTGCCATCATATACAGCTACAACATACCCTTTGATGCTTGAAAATGTAACACATTCCTTTACTGAGCTCACTCTTTCAACTCCTTCTCTGAATGCGGAAAATGGCCTAATGTCCATTGACAATGGGCAGAAGCTGTGTAGTTTTTGAGTACCTGGAATAGTTCTTGCAGATTCAAACCTCTTCAACAGGTTCTCAGCTTCATGATGGTGCATCTCTCTCAAGAACATCCATTGCCAGTTTGCCACAAGAGTGATGTACCATCATGAAGCTGAGAACCTGTTGAAAAGGTTGGAATCTGCAAGAACTATTGCAGGTACTCAAAAACTACACAGCTTCTGCCCATTGTCAATGGACACAGTGGAAGTTAGGCCATTTTCAGCATTCAGAGAAGGCAGAGTTTGAAAGAGTGAGCTCAGTAAAGGAATGCGTTACATTTTCAAGCATCAAAGGGTATGTTGTAGCTGTATATGATGGCAACTGGTGGCTAGCATGTGTTGAGGACTGTATGCCGAGCACTGGAGAGGTGAAACTGAACTTCCTCATGGACCATCTCCATCCTTCACTTTTCCCTTCAGACCAGATAGACTTGTCATGGATCATCAGGATGTGCTTCTGGTAGTGGAACCTATAACTGCAACGGGACGTACTTATACATTATCTACAAAAGACACAGCTGCTGCTTCAAATGCACTGGTAGAGTACAAAATGAGAGTGTAGCCATTGATTATCTCTTTAAAGTACGGTAAAGGGAAGATGACACAGGTACACAGAGAAGGAATGTTCAAACATTCACATATCATCATTTGGTGTGTATAAATGGACATCTGCCTTAGTTTCTGAAACCTGGGACCATGGAAACTGACCATTTTTGTTTTGTTTTTGTTTTGTCATGTGATGCTACTATGGTATTACCATATTATTAGTAAGTGGTCTGTGTGATGCCATATTTGTGAGTCAAATTCTCTCTGAAATGAATAAAGAACCGAACACCAGCATTTGAGGTGTTGCTAATGACATTGCCGGCTACGTTTGGACAAGGAACTGGCCATTTTAAAATATAGTTTTTTTAGATATTCAATTTTTAACTTTTCAATTTATCATAATTCATATTCTGAGAGTTGTTGTATTCCAAGCTGATTGTGTAATATGTAGAGCCAGAAAAGAGCTTTCAAACAATACCACAGGCATCTTTTTGTGACTAACACTGACTGATATATTCAAGGCTGAATGTATAGTGTCCTACCCTAAAATGTGAACCTTTCCTAGTCTGTTTCTCCCTTAATATTAGTGTCAGATTCAAACCAATGCAGTTCTGGGGTGCTACCTTGCTACTAAAAAGGCACACCAAGTATGATTGAAATCCGGATCGGTCGGGTCCCAAAGTGTCTGATTTCACGTGAAATGACCCAAATGTAATTTTGTAATATTGCAAGTTTGCGACTCTGGGTCGCTGGGGGTTTTATGGCATGTACCCGCTTGCACAGTATGTGCAACATTGTTACTGACACACTTTTGTTACATACTGTATAATTATGAACATTAGGCAATATGCATAGTGGTTTGGAGGATTGATGTGGTTGTGACAAAATCATTCAACTCCCTTCTGCACTCCTTATCCCCCCCCCCCCCCCCTCTGTTTGTCTCCCTCATTTTCATTTCTTTTCATTTATCTTCATCCTTTTTTTCATTTATTCTCTCTCTGTCTCTGTCTCTCTCTCTCTCTCTCTCTCTCTGTCTCTCTCTTTCTCTCTGTGTGTCTCTCTCTCTCTCCCTATCTCTCTCTCTCCCTCTCCCTCCTTCCCTGCAGGAGTGCTGCTGCTCAATGCTGTATTAACTGTGCGAGCCCACCAGGCCAACTCCCATAAGGACCGTGGCTGGGAGACGTTCACCGACGCGGTGATCCAGTGGCTCAGCACCAACCTTGACGGCCTGGTTTTCATGCTGTGGGGCGCCTATGCACAGAAGAAGGGGGCCGCCATCAACAAGGTCCCACTTGGTTTCTTCTTATTATTTACAAGATATTTTATTGGCTTTATTATTTATATCCCCGAAACGCGGAGCGTCGGGGATGTAATGGTTTTGCGTGCGCCGCCTCCGCCGCCGCCGCGTAAGGTCTTTCGTGTTAACGCGATAACTTTTGAACGGATGTTTGGATTTGTCCCAGATTTTTTTGGGTGAATGCTCTAGGGCAGGTTCATGAACTGCTTCGAGTTGGGAGGTCAACACTTTCAAGATGGCTGAATTCAAGATGGCCGAATTTTTGTTTGGTCCATAACTTCTGACCGGGTGGATGGATTTGTCTCAGATTTCGTGTGTAAATGCTCGAGGGTAGGTTCATGAACTGATTAGAGTTTGGAGGTCAACACTTTCAAGATGGCTGAATTCAAGATGGCCGAATTATTGTTTGGCCCATAACTACTGACCGGGTGGATGGATTTGTCCTAGATTTTGTGTGTGAATGCTCTAGGGTAGGTTCATGAACTGATTCGAGTTTGGAAGACAACACTTTCAAAATGGCGGAATTTTCATTTGGCCCATAACTTCTGACTGGGAGGATTGATTTGCCCGGTAACACCTTATTTTAATGGTTCACCATTTCAGTGAATCTACCATATTAGGTACAGTGTAATAACCAATGTAACAATATTTAATACCATGTAATACTAGTGTAATACCAGTGTAACAATATGCAATATCAGGTACAGTGTAATAACGAGTGTAACAATATGCAATACCATGTAATACCACTTACGCACAAACACATGATGTAAGTTTAAAAAATGGCGTTACACTGGTATTATATTGTATTCAATATTGTTACACTGGTTATTACACTGTACCTAATGTGGTATATCCACTGAACCATTAAAACAGTATTACCATTTGCCCCATTTTTTGCTTCATTTTCACAATAGTCGTTTGGTTTTAAGCCTATGCACGTCATGTCACGTCTGTATGTATCATATACGTTTACAAAATGGTGGACGGGAGTGGTAGGAATGATGGGGGACTGGAAGCGTCGCGTTTCGGGGATATACCTTAAGCAGTCGAAGGCGACTGCACAGGCTGTCTAGTTTAACTTTATAGAGACGGTGAAGAGCGGTAGGAAGTACTAAGCATGCTTAGTATGCTTGCATGCTTGCTGTAGGATTCGCGTGCGCGTGCACTATTCCTTCATGAATGCGTTAACATGCGTATTTAATGTCAAATTCGCGCGCGTTGGACACGGCAGCCATATGCATGCATCAGGTGCGATATCTTCAAACTCGCTGGGGGCGATCGTAAGAAAGACTGCACAGTTCCAAGCTTGCGCTTCTGGTGAAGACGAAAATGCCAGCAACTCATTGAGTTTGTCTGAAATTACAAACATTTGCGATCATGCTTCCCATTGCACTTTGATAAAGGAGCGTGCACATATAGTAGCAGTAGCATTATTGTTTCCTTGCCCAGGGAGCCCCTCTTTTTGGTTTTTATTTTCCTTGCCGTCTGTGTTCCCAATGCCCGCATCCCAATGCTGCGTGCTCTCTGCCCCCTGGATGATACCGCCAGTATTTTGCGTCTCGGTCAACTGCTTTTAAAGCAAGCATGTACAGTCGGTTGCTCGCGGTGACGTGCGTGATTTGCGGCTCGCAGCAAGCGTGCCGAGACCTTAAAGGGACAGTTTGGTCAATTTCAACATGCAGTTGTAATGCTCACACTACCCTGGACTTGTCAGTGCCTGAGATTTTTTTTTCTTCTTCTTCAACCGTTTCCGAGATCCTGGTCATTGTAATGGGGGCAGCTCTTTGTTTACATTTCAAAAAAACATTTTTATTTATTCCCAAAAACATCCAAAAGGTTATAAAACATCAGCAGACAACTAGCAAACAGCAGTACCTTTTGGAAAAATATTTGGAGTTGGCCTATGTTTCATTTTTTTTTTAAATGTAAACAAACGCTGCCCCCATTAGAATTGCTCATATCTTGGAAATGGCTGAGCCGAAAAATGTGGCATCACCAGGTACTGACAAGTCAAGGGTAGCCTGAGCAATACAACTGCATGTTGAAATTGACCAAACTGTCCCTTTAAAGGGGTATGCCACTATTTTGGGGCTTAATACAGTTAAAATCGTTGGCGGGGGTTTATAAAGGTGGTAAAGTGTCTTATTTTTCATTTAAGCCATTGCCTTGCTTTAAGACAAGTTAAAAGAGGGAATATGTCGCTAAGCTAGTGAAAGTCAATGTATCCATGTAGCATGCTACAATGCTACACGGATGCATTGACTTTCACTAGCTTAGCGACATATTCACTCTTTTAACTTGTCTTAAAGCAAGACAACGCTTAACATGAAAAATAAGACACTTTACCACCTTTATAAACCCCAGCCAACGATTTTAACTGTATTAAGCCCCAAAATAGTGGCATACCCCTTTAAGTGGGAGAGAGAGATGGGGTGGGACTGGGAAATGGCCTGATTCGAACCTGGGTCCTCATGGGCAACTACTTGTAGCTTATGATCAAGGACATGGTATGGCAGTGGCTCCCAAACTTTTTCAGTGGGGACCGCCTTTTTGGATTTAAGAATATTTTCTCCTGACTGTGCCATTACCAATTTCCCAATGACAGATTAATCAACATATAATTTGTCATATTTTCTGATTTAAAAGTACATCAAGTGAAGTATGCTTTAGAAATTGCAAATTGCAAATTCCATGTCAATTCACATGATTCCCTAGAATCTCCCAGATGACCCTCTCGGATTATCCCGAAATCTCACATACAGGTACCTTTTGATGGCAATTGAAAGAATACCAAGTATTAGCACCCTACGTCCAACGGTTGCGGAGATGAAGCCCTCCAAAGTTGGGGTGCCATGCCAACTTTTCAAGCCTGTGAATTGCATACAAAATTTACAAGCAGATTTGAATACCTCTGGTTTTAGTTTGAAGGAAGATACAGGCCTAAAAATCACCATTGCCCCTCAATATGACCCTGCCTACCTACAAATGGCATGCCTTGATTATTTTTGGCTATATTAAGCCATAAACTTAATTAGTGAAACGCGTGTTGAAGAGTCTTGCCATTTTGGGGTTCCAGATCTTGGAAACAATGTATGCTTTGGGAGTTATAATTGATTTTCCATCATATTTGGTAACTGTATAGTGTATTCAAAAAATGTAGGGCGCTCAGACTTTAAAAGATAACATAGGAGGGACTCAAAAACAGCTTTGGGAAAAATGACCTTACGGTACCTCAAATTAACCATGTGGGCACTTGATGACTGGAACGCCCTTTTGACCCCATGTACAGTAGCACTGTATCAAACATTCAAGCTTGGAAAAACTTTGTTTTTCAAAGTTCTTCATATTAATCTTGGCCTTCAAAGTATATGTTTTTCTCTATATCCTATCACAGTGTCTGTTTTGTCTGCTGCCATCTGCTGGTCTAAAAAAGTAACAACAGCGTAATGTAAGAAAACAAAAGGGACTGGAAAATCTTGGTATTCTTTCAACTGACATTAAAAGTTACCTGTATGTGAGATATCGGGCAAATTGGAGAGGGTCATGTGGGGAAGGCGTGTGAATTGACATAGAATGACCCATTGTATATCTTGTGATTGCGCTCTTTTGTGTTTGTTTTTTTTGTGTATTGCTTATTATTGTGGTGTGATCTCTTGGCAGAAGCGACACCACGTGCTGCAGACAGTGCACCCCTCCCCATTGTCGGTCCACCGGGGCTACTTCGGCTCCAAACACTTCTCCAAGACCAACGAGCTACTCCGGAAGAGCGGCAAGACGCCCATCGACTGGAAGGCACTTTAGTGCAGTGGTTCTCAACCTCTCTTGAACAAATGGCCCCTGCCTCCCACCGCCCCCTTGGCTGCATCATAAGCCTGCCAACGGCCCTCTTACTACCGAAAAATTTAACTGGACTAAAATGCCCCCAATGACAACTAAGCTCCGCCCCCTCTCTACCCCCTGTCTGTATCCTTCTCAACCCCCCCCACCCCCCTGTAGCACCCCTGTTGAGAATGCACTGTAGAGGGAGGGTGAAGACCAAAAAACAAAAATTTAAAGACCTCTAAACCTCTGGGGGGGAGGGGGAGCATCGACTGGGGTCATTATTTAGTGAAGAAAGTGAGGGTTTCCAGCTCTTGTAGACCACTTAGATGATTTGCCACTACCTCAAGGTTAACTTAACCAACCGCCCTGAAAGATGAAACCTAGTATGCCTTTTACACTTTTTATGAAGCGCAGTGCCTTTTTTTAAAGGGAGGGAAACAAAGTAGGCCTACTTGTTACCTGTGTGGAGTTTTGTGTAAGGTCTCCTTCCTTCAGAGGAGCTGGCTTAGTTGAAGATGCTGTTGTCACTCCATTTATTCATTACTGCATCAATTAATAGCAATGGGCTTGGAAAATGTCCTGGACACAACACAAGTGAAGTCACTTAGTTATGTGAAACAACTGGTAAATCAGTGTCACTGTTTTGCCCGCATATGGTAGAATTGGGCAGGGTTTGTGACCTGGATAAGTGACTACAGACTTGGTATAGCTCTTCAGATTTACCAAAGTGTTTTGTTAGTGGAGATGGCAAGTGCACTGCTTTGAAGCTGTTGATAGCCATTTTGTGCGTTTATCACGTCATTTCTTCCAGTCGTGCATTTGTTGCTAGTGGGCAGAGGTTAGTTGTTATTATGTATGTTTTGTAAATTGTGTTATGTATTCATGGGTTAGATAGCCCTCTTTCTACTAGAAACACCTTTTGAGACACTGGGCACTGCAACACTACCTTGGCCTGTTTCATGTGTGTCCTTTGTATGTTTTAGAAGAGATGTATGTTGAAAATCTTTTTATTTTTTCATTGCCTGTTTTAGTTGTAAATATTTGTATGTTCCAAGCTGTTTCTGTATATTTCTGCCAATAAATTCCATTAGGACAAAACCCTGACAGATTGAGTCTCTTATTGTTTTATGGTGTTCATGATGTTTTGTAGCTGCCAGGCTAATGCCACTGTAATGCGCCCTCCGCCCTGTTCTGCTGGAACCAGGGGCGCCACCAGAAATGTTGGGCCCTATGAAAGATTCGAATTTTGGGCCCCTTAAGGGGTTAGTGCTTTTGGGCCCTCTTATGGGGCCTAGTCAGTAGCCTCGCGAGCCATCCTAAATGGTAGTAATATGGGATGGTCAGGACCAGGCTACCTAGTCGGTGCTTGGGCCCTTAGAATTTGTAACATCTTTCCCCCCCTAGCGGCACCCATGGCTGGAACACTAGCTGATTATCCTGTTGTCTGCACATAACACACCCTTTACTATCAGACCCTACGCAGGACATTTACATGTAGCAGACACTTTTCTCCAAAGCGACTTACAAGGAATACATGCATATCAAATAATAGGCAATAGAAAAAGTTATTGTATGGGGCCGAATGGGCCTTTTGAAGTGGCAGAAGTTTAAGGGGAAAGGCAACATTTTAGTCCTCAATACTACTGTATATCTCAGGTTTCAAATTGAGAGGTTTCCAGCATATATGCCTACCAGGCAAAGTGACAAAGAAGATGGCAATAAAAGAAAAATGCTGCACACAGAAAAAAATAGGCCAAATGTATTCTGCATCAATTGTGACAATGATGCTGAAGTAGTTTATTATTTTTTTGTGATTAACTTTTGAAGTAGTTTATTATTAACGCAATGTAGATGTATTGAAATGTGTTTTTTTTTTTTAAATGTCGCTATATTTCTTCAAGAACTGCGTCTCATTGTGCGCGTAGGCTTAGATAGGAAGTTTTATGGAGACGCCACTTTATGTTGCAATTATTTAATGTATATAGATGTGGAGTAATGAGCACTGCGCAGGGAGAAATGAGTTTTTGTCCAAATATGCAATGGGAAGATCACTATATTTTACAAGTTGGCACAACTCTTCTGCTGCTACTCATGCAAAAGAAGACCGCTGTCTAATCACCGTGACAACCATATGATGTCTGCTGGCAATAGTCCATTCTACAACAACAACATAGAATCCACTGTGAGGTAGTGCGCAAGAGGCGTCGTAACAATGCGCGTAAAAGAAGTGAACATTCGGACACCCGGTCAGAATTGGGTTCGGGCTGCAAAGGTAAGCACACTAATAGAATTGAGAGTTAGTGAATACAAGTATGTTGATAGTTTTTAATTGTGCAATGTACATGTATTTGCCACTCATCTCTTTCAATTTCTTTGGGGGGTT
>NW_026946175.1:0-10000 GCF_034702125.1 Engraulis encrasicolus | reverse complement strand
CATTTCTACCCCAAAAAAGTGGAATATTATCCAATGGCCCAGTCAATCACCTCACCTGAGTACGGTTGAGCAAGCATTTCACTTGCTGGAGGCAAAACTGAAGGGAAAATACCCTAAGAATAAGCAGGAACTGAAGACTGTTGCAATAGAGAGCTCACCATAGCATCACCAGAGATAAAACCAAGTGTCTATTGATGTCTATGGATTGCAAATTACAGGCTGTAACTGACTGGAAAGTATTTGCAACCAAATAATTAAAAATTGAAAGTTTGATGTATAAATACTAGACTGTCCAATTACTTTTGGTCCCTTAAAAATGGGGTGGCACTGATAGAAAATGTCTTAATTCCTTCACAGTTCATTCGATTTGGACGCAAACACCCCCATATTAAAGCTGAAAGTCTGCTGTTAATGTACATCTTGTTTGTTTCATTTCAAATCCATTGGGATGGTGTACAGCACCAAAAAGATGAAAATTGTGCAGATGTCCAAATATTTATGGCCCTAACTGTAGGCCTATATAGCCTATTTTACTACACCTGTGACCTATATAGGCTACTGTAGGCCATTTGGATAAGGCGCAGGGGCAATGACCCCTGTATGCATAGGATCATCCTGGATGATCATCAGCGTAGCTCAGTGAATGAATGTTACAGATTGTCACTTTTCACAGAACTAATGGGCACAGTGTCAAGATAATGGGCATAAAAAAGGCCTAATTTGTATCATGAGGTGTACCCTTGTGAAATCAGTTTCAGGAAAAGGGGTGGAGAGGCGGAGCAAATCAGCATCACCTCTCCTGTTATCTCAGCTCTATTGACTTATAAACTGCTTCTATTCATTTTGGTATCATAGGCTACTGTTAGGCATACAGACATGGATCGAAAGTACACACAGCCCAATTAGGCCGACGTTCTCACGTTATAGTAGGCCTATACTTTATAAGTAACACCTAAAGTCGGCTATCTGAAGGCGATTAGAAGCGGCACCATCTCCCCTCACGCATAGCGCAGCGCTTTCCTCTCCAGTCTCTCCGGTTCCGCCCCCTCTTCCATGCTGCTTTAGTGACATGACAAACTCTAATAAAGACAGTCCAACCACGGCGACCAGCCCAGTTTTCAACAAGTCTAAAATATTCGTGTTATAGGGTATGCGTCTTCATTTCGCCGTGCGCAACGGTAAAAAAAAAAAAACGCGGATATTTCCCCAAGCCATGTATCGAATTTCTACGGGATGTACAACGTCTAACAGGATAATCCATTTTTTTTTGTAGCAGTGGTTTTCCTTACGGTCTTTCATAGAGGGAAATGACATACGTTATCTTTATGTTTTAGCTTTTTTGCCTACTCCAGCTTAGGGGAAGACGCACGTCAAAGTTCACCACCAAGTGAAATATAGCCTATTTCGATGAACACATGATGACTGCAATCACTTTAGGGGCGACATATGGCATTGTATTGCATATAAAACGCACGACATAGAAATAGTGGTTGCCTATTTAGAGGTTTATTCAGTGAAATTACGCATATCGCCCTGTGGGTTTGGATGACAATAAACGCTTCTCGCATGTTCTAAGGAAATCCCCCGTAACCATTTACAAGTCGCCAAGCATACACATTCTCACAACCCCGCAAATGTTCATTAGTTTGTGTTCAGGATCATGTTTCCTAGGTCTACACCGTGTTTCTGTGTTTGACAGGGGAGGTCCCAAACAGCCGATTGATCGTCTGTGTTGCAATCTCAGCAGCAACATCTTTTTTCTTATAATAATGGCTGCAATTACTTGAGGGGCGAAATACGCAATTGCATTGCACACAAAACATCATGACAAGTTGTCGTCTGGGGGCAGGCCAACTTCAGATTTATTCAGTGAATGAAACCAGTCGCATGCGTTCAATCCCGAAACTTTCCATTGAGTTATGGTTAGGATCAGTTATGTTTGTAAAACTGTTAATGTATGTAAAACTGACGCCTTGTTTCCCTGTTTTTGGCAAGGGGATCTATTTCACTGCCTATTCGAATTGGCTGTTCTTCTCTGTAGCCACGGCTAAGCTAGCAATAGGAGACGCATTGTCTAAGGCCATAATTATAAATGTCTACACATATACAATCAACTTGTGAGAAAATATAATGTCACTAAACATAAACCACAAAGACAAATTGCATTTAGAATGTATTTGGGCTTGAATTAGAGGAAATTATGTGCACAATCTCACAACGCCGATCCTCCTTTGTTTTGAAATAGTGACTTGCAACGCAACTTCCGCGTCTGGGTTTTCAGATGGGAATTACTCGAAAAAAATGCACTAAGAGGGGTCGAAATTCTTAGAAAGGATTGAAGTACCACATGTCTGCCACCCAGTGGAAAGGAGTATGGACAAGATTTTACACTCTATTCGACGTGACAGCCCACCTAATTCAATACCGCGACCTGTCGCAATTTTGCGACGACGGCAGTAAAAGGGTTAAGCTGCTTCTGACATCTGCCCCAGTTGTGATGGTACCTCCTTAAATTTGGCTTTCCAGGTACCAGGACTTGCCAGCGTTCTGGGGGAAGGTAGAAGCCACTGGAGGGGAGAGGGATTGGGGCTTGCAGAGACATTTTGTCATTTAGTCCCTAAACTTGATTTTCATTACCCTTAGAAATGTTCTGATTTTTTTGTTTTGTTTGTATTGACTAGTTTTGTTTTTGTTGGTGCTAGGATTCCCTAACGCTTTCAGAGACCTCTGTCCTAAGGGGGGAGGTGTTACGGACCCGTGGGGCTCCTCCCCGCTCTTTACCGTAATCACCTTCACAGGCGCAGCACGGGTTTCTGGAACCCAGGTGCACCGCGTTTTGGCGATGATTAACAGGACTGAAAGGCGTGCCTCTCCTGCACCTTTTTACACTTTGATTTCCATTCACACATCCACACACTTTACAAACACTTTTATTCACACATCCACACATTTTACACACACTTTTATGTTCATTAGGATGTTAGGATGTCTTTGCCGAATTCAAATTCGATCTATCTTATGCCGACATTGCAGGACTCATTACAATGTTGTTTGTGGCTGTTTGACCCTGTTTTCATAGTTTACCTGAATGGGAATATCTGTTCCGGACTTGATTAGTGGAGATATAGAGTATATAGAACTAACAATCATTACTTAAAGGGGGGTGGAATTGGGAGACGGGTGGAATTAGGCGACTTGGCTATACTTCTCTTCTTGCTTTTCCTCTCCTCCCCTCTCCTCTCCTCTCCTCTCCTCTCCTCTCCTCTCCTCTCCTCTCCTCTCCTCTCCTCCCCTCCCCTCCTCTCCTTGTCAGGATTGCTCTCTTCTGGACTCATTGTTTACTTTTGCCCCCTGCTGGCAGTCTGTGTTATTGCTCTGGTTTTTTTGTGCCTTTTGTTTTGATTACCCACCACGCCCCTCGTTTGATTCACCTGTCCTACCCTGATTCAATGATCGGTTCTTGTTCCTTATTTCAGCTGTTTCATGTATGACTGTGATTACTTACCTTATTTTTCCTCACCTGTGTCTGTGGTTCTTATCCGGTTGTCCTTGGCATCTGAACCTGTAAGTGTGCTTGCTCCTGATTTTTTGTGAAAGACTTACTTTGAATTTTTTCTGTTCTATGGACTTTGTCAAATGACTGAACTTAAGTTATTTTTTGGGACATCTCCTTGTGGATTTTTTGTTGAGATTTTTTCATCTTGGAATTTGACTGCCTCCGTTGTTTGCACATCAGTTTGTCTTGGGATAAAAAATAAACCACTCAAGACTGTTGTTTTGCATTTGGGTCTACTTCTTCAAAAACCTGACACTCCTCTCCTCTCCTCTTCTCTCCTCTCCTCTCCTCTTCTCTCCTCTCCTCTCCTCTCCTCCTCTCCTCTCCTCTCCTCTCCTCTCCTCTCCTCTCCTCCTCTCCTCTCCTCTCTCTCTCTCCCTCTCTCTCTCTCTCTCTCTCTCTCTCTCTCTCTCTCTCTCTCTCTGTGTGATCCCTGTTAGAAGTTGTGTATTATTTATGCTGATGTCAGCAGGAGATTGCGTAGAATGCTCGGTCTGAACACACACACACACACACACACGCACACACACACGCACACGCACACGCACACGCACACGCACACGCACACGCACACACACACACACAGAGAGTTGAGTGTCATTAATGTTTCAGTGTCTACTCCTTGCCTTGGTGTACAGTCTTGGTCACTACGGCAACAGAGAGAGAGAGAGAGGGAGAGAAAGAGCGAATGCGAAAGAAAGAAAAGTGAAATCCCAACTGGGAAACACCAACTCTCATTGTCATTGTGACACTGCACTCCACAGCACACAAGTGCGCACTCCACACAACAAAATTGAGTTCATGCCTCACCCCTGCAAAGGGGCTTCCCCAAATGCTGCAGTGTGGTGGGACGGTACCATGCTCAGAGTACCTCAGTCATGGAGGGGGATGGGGAGTATTGGTTAATTACTTCCCCCACCAACCTGGCGTTTGGTATTTACTGATCCAGGATCAATATCAAAGTTGTTGGTCCACGGTCAATTTTAAAGGTGATAAATCAGGGATCATTTGTGATTGATGATATAATTGCTCTGCGACATGAAAAAATCAAATTTCCCTTTTCTATCAGGACCATTTTGAGCCTCTCATTTTCTCCTCTCCTCTCCTCTCCTCTCCTCTCCTCTCCTCTCCTCTCCTCTCCTCTCCTCTCTCTATCCCCCTCTCCTCTCCTCTCCTCTCTCCTCCTCTCCTCTCCTCCTCTCCTCTACCCTCCTCTCCTCTCTTATGAAGAGGGTCTAGGTGAGGAGTTAGTGGGCAGCATTACAGAGTTCAAACGTGAAGTATATGAGAGGCTGAGGGGTTAAGTGGAGAGGATGTAGGAGAGATGGAGCACCGATGAAGAGAAGAGAAGAGAAGAGAAGAGAAGAGAAGAGAAGAGAAGAGAAGAGAAGAGAAGAGAAGAGGAGAGGAGAGGAGAGAAGAGAAGAGAAGAGAAGAGAAGAGGAGGAGAGAAGAGAAGAGGAGAGAAGAGGAGAGAGGAGAGGAGAGAAGAGAAGAGAAGAGAAGAGAAGAGAAGAGAAGAGAAGAGAGGGGAAGAGAGGGGAAGAGACGAGAAGAGAAGAAAAGAAAAGAGGAGAGAAGAGAAGAGAAGAAAATAAAAGAAAAGAAAAGAAAAGAAAAGAAAAGAAAAGAGAAGAAAAGAAAAGAAAAGAAAAGAGAAGAGAAGAGAAGAGAAGAGAAGAGAAGAGAAGAGAAGAGAAGAGAAGAGAAGAGAGAAGAGAAGAGAAGAGAAGAGAAGAGAAGAGAAGAGAAGAGAAGAGAAGAGAAGAGAAGAAAAGAGTAGAGAAGAAAAGAGAAGAGAAGAGAAGAGAAGAGAAGAGAAGAAAAGAGTAGAGAAGAAAAGAGAAGAGGAGAGGATACTGAAGGCATCGGGGTTGCGAGTAGAGTAGAGGAGAGGAGAGGAGAGGAGAGGAGAGGAGAGCAGAGGAGAGGAGAGCAGAGGAGAGTAGAGGAGAGGAGAGTAGAGGAGGAGGAGAGGAGAGGAGAGGAGAGGAGAGGGGAGGAGAGAGGGGAGGATGGAGAGGAGAGGAGAGGATGGAGAGGAGAGGAGAGGATGGAGAGGAGAGGAGAGGAGAGGAGAGGAGAGGGGAGGATGGAGAATGGAGAGGAGAGGAGAGGAGAGGAGAGGGGAGGATGGAGAGGAGTGGAGGAGAGGAAAGGAGAGGAGAGGAGAGGAGAGAAGGGAGAGGATACTGAAGGCATAGGGATTGCGAGTAGAGTAGAGGAGAGGAGGAGAGGAGGGGGGGGAGGAGAGAAGAGGAGACGTGGAGAGGAGAGGAGAAGAGAGGAGACAATTAGAGGAGAGGAGAGGAGAGGATGGAGAGGATGGAGAGGAGAGGAGAGGAGAGGAGAGGAGAGGAGAGGAGAGGAGAGGAGTGGAGAGGAGAGGAAAGGAGAGGAGAGGAGAGGAGAGGAGAGGAGAGGAGAGAAGGGAGAGGATACTGAAGGCATCGGGGTTGCGAGTAGAGTAGAGGAGAGGAGAGAAGAGGAGAGGAGAGGAGAGGAGAGGAGAGGAGAGGAGAGGAGAGAAGAGGAGAGGAGAGGAGAGAAGAGGAGAGGAGAGAAGAGGAGAGAAGAGGAGAGGAGAGGAGAGGAGAAAAGAGAAGAGGAGAGGAGAGGAGAGGAGAGGTGGTGGGGGGGTGTGTGGGGCGGGGGGGGAGCAGGTGTGTGTGTGTGTGGGGGGGAGGCGAGGGACACCAGCTGACTTTGATGTGCAGAGTGCTGAGTATGACACACACTGAAGACACACACACACACACACACACACACACACACACACACACACACACACACACACACACACACACACACACACACTGAAGACACACACACACACTGAAGACACACACACACTGAACACATACACACACACACACACTGAAGACACACACACACACACACACACACACACACACTGAAGACACACACACACACTGAACACAAACAGACACACATACTGAAGACACACACACACACACACACACACACACACACACACACACACACACACACACACACACACACACACACACACACACACACACACACACACACAGCACCACACACCCACACCCACACACTGGAGACACACACACACACACACACTCTCACACACACACACACACTGGACACACACACACACACACACACTGAAGACACACACACACACACACACACACACACAAAAACACACACAAACACACACACACACACACACACCACACACACACACCACACACACACACACACACACACACACACACACACACACACACACACACACACACACACACACACACACACACACACACACACACACACACACACACAAATAGACTGTAGACTCATATACACACACACACACACTGGAGACACACACACTCACACACACATTGCACTGCTTGCACGCATGCACGCAAACACACATGCACACAGGCACGCACACACACTGCAATGAACTTAGCATGGAATAATCAGTACCTCGCGAAGTCAATGTCCCTTGACCAAATTCTTCTTGAATCGTCAAAGGAAAGTTTCAGAAATACTCGTAGAGAACGTTTGTTGTCTTACCAGCACACTTCTATGTAGGATAGTTAACCCTATCGCGCCGGATGCATCATCTATGATGCATAAAATTTAAAGCCCTCTCCACGCTGACACAAAAAAAAATCCATCTCAAAAACATCCTGCGTGTCATTTCCAAACGTCCTGCAGTACACGGAAACCGCCACAAGAGAGCAGCGGTCAACAACAAGTTGATCACAGCCCCGCGAAAAATGCAAAAACGGAGTTTCCCTGACCGACGCTGAGATATCGTCAAATTGCAAAAGGTTTGTGTACAAATTTCCGAAATATAACTATACATCCTTTAATTTGAACAGTTACTTTGTGCAATTAAAGAGTTTATATTTTTACACCGTATTGCAGAGAGATCGTGCTAAAACTGATGAAACATATAAGCACCATCCGGCGGTGGCAGGAAGTCAGCCATCAATGCATTTGCTCCATAGGGAAACTTACAAAGCATACCACGACGATCGTTTAACAAGTTGTTTTACTTCAAGACAAAGATATTGCCTTAAGAAACAGGTTTTACTTGCAATTTTGAAAATGTAATGCAAAATGTTGAAATTATGATCTCGTAAAAAATGCATTGAAGTGAATGGAGAAATGGTCCAATTGTAGTAATGGACCCATATATTCAAATTACACATCAAAAATGAATAATGATCTATATTACACTCATACATAGGTTGTTAACCCTATCCAGACTGGGGGGGGGCTAAAAGTGCCCGCACCAACTTTGATGTCGTATAATTCCTTAACGACTTAAGCTATGACTACAAAACTTTGTGACTTTTCCTAACATTTAGTTGGCTACAGTTAAGTACCGAAAGATAAGGTTTATCATTTTTGCCGTTGCCATGGCAACGGTTTTCTGACAGGTATGTCTGACCAAAAATCACTTTACCATATCTATGACGCCATATATTTTCATATTTTTTTTGTTATTTCCATTAGCATCAGACAACTTTGTGACCATTTAAGTGGTTTGAAGCATAAAATCATAAAAATTTAAGTGCATTACCTAAATTTGTTGGAAAATCCATTATGGCGAGATTTTGGGCATAATAAGATAATGATGTCATAATGGCGTCATAATGCCAGATAATTACACAAAAATTATGTCATTCATAGATGTCCATATGAAGATCATCTCCCCCAAGTTTCGTAGTCATACTGTATTCCGTTCACGAGTTATGAGGGGGGGGGTCAAAAGAGCCCCCCCCCAGGCCCAGGAATGCCAAAAAAGCCCAGTCTGAATAGGGTTAAGCATTCGATCAGCTATGTTTTTACTACATAGATTTAAAAAAAAATACCCAACCAGGCTGTGGGAAATGTAAAATATGGTCCTGCTAAAACAAGGATAGGCTTAAAAAAATGGCAGGATCTCACTAAATATTTAAAGATAATCCTCAAATTAAATTGTCTGACAACTTTTTTAAATTAAAAAAAAGTTGTAAATGCATTAAAAGTCATTTTTCAATGGTCATGAAATTGGAATTTTCATTCATTTAAAGCCTGATGCATCATATATGATGCATTAAATATCTCCGTGACCTTAACAAAATTTTGATTTTTTTTTTACATTTCTTATAAGGGACCAATATTGAAGCAAATTCCAAAAAAATTGAATTTTCTCTCATTGCTTTCATGGTTCAGGTTTCACAGGGTTAAACTCAGTCGGTTGGACTATTTTCATGGGAATTATAATCAAAACATCTGTGGGGTTATTTATCATCCATGCGACACTCAACATTATAATTTCCATTTTCGTTGTAATTTTCAAACTCTAGTCTTTAGATGTTGTGTCTTGGGGCAGTAAAATATAACATATTATATACTGTAAATGAATAGAGCACCCATGCAATAGCCAATCAAGCATATTTTGAGGGCACCCAGGTAGCATTTCCTCTGTTATTGCTCGATATATTGTTGATATCATGATAAAAATATGAAATGGAAGTCATCCTGATAAACAAAAATGTATTAAACAAGTTCACAGTGTAGAAATCAAAGCAGATTTTAGAAATGTCCTTATTATATGGCTGTACAAAGGCTCAAACACCAGTTGAATCATCTCTTTGCTCTTATACAGAACACACCTTTTCACAGCTACAATGACCAGAAAAAGTTTCATTTTTGAATGTCGAGGTGATATACTTTTTTGTGAAACTCACTTGTTTACCACCACACAGGCTTAAAACAGGATATGGATCACTGGAGCCCTGCTGTGTGATCTGAATAGATACATTTGTCAAGCATATGTGGTCAAGTCAAGTCAGTCCAGTCAGCTGTCATTGTCACTTTCCTCATATGCACAAGTCATACGAGGGAAATAAAATTATGTTTTCTAGTCTATACCATGCCAGGACATAGACATATAATATACAGGACTGACATTTTACAGAATGACATAAATTGTAAGACAGGACAGGTAACAGTGATGGACTGGTAACAATAAGTGGTCAATAATAATTACAGTACAAATTAACATTTTACATTTAACATTTAACATTTAACATTTAACATTTAACATTTAACATTTAACATTTAGCATTTAACAATCAAAATTTAACATTGAACCTGTAAACAATTCGGTGGTAAACAAGTGAGTTTTACAAAAAAAGTGTGTAATATGGATAGTCTCAATGTCTTGTCTAGTCTCTTCTCTCCTCATCTCTCCACTTGCGTGCGTGTAAGTGTGTGTGTGTGTGTGTGTGTGCGTGCATGTAAGTGTGTGTATTGTAGAGCTCCAATTTATCAAGGGTCCACTGAGTACGTGTGTGCAGTAGAGAGTGTGTGTGAGTGCAGGCATGCCAGTGTGGAAGTAAGTGTGTGTGCATGTAAGTGAGAGTGTTTGTGTGTGCGGTAGACAGTGTT
>NW_026946174.1:15000-18335 GCF_034702125.1 Engraulis encrasicolus | reverse complement strand
TCACAGAGCTTTATCAAGTGTTATTATATGGTTGTGACGTCATCGGTCGAATGCTCCATTCATTTCAACGGGGCTCCCCAACGTTCGCACGTCTGTTATTTTTCGATAACGACGGGTTGGTCTAAACAGACCACTGTCAATGGCAACACACTTTAAACTGCTAAAGCGCTTTTCAACAAGACTCAAATCAGCTGCTGTGATGACAACACCGTTGTCCTGGCTACCTAGCTGTTGCCTAGCGGTGTTCCACAACGCACTGTTTTGTTTTGCGCAGCAACAATTTTAACATTAAATAGGCCTAAAGAAATGTCCCCCGCCATGTGTGATCATTTAAGTATTCCATATAATAAGGGGGGTTAACTTTCGGCGAGTCGGTCCCTTTGTGGAATAGCAGCACTTCAGAGAGAACAAGACCCCTCCGCTCCGCGTCGGGGTCTAAAGATTCTCTCTGTCGTGCTGCTATTCCACGGTACGACCTTCTCGCCGAACGTTAACCCGTACTTAATTCATTCAACACTTATGCAGTGTTAATTCATTCACATTCAGTGGCAGCTAGAAGATTGTCAAATTTTGACTCTCTACAGTCGTAGAGTCTACAGTCGTGTTGCCAGATGTTCTGATCAGATCCCACCCAAAAGGTCTCAAAAAACGCCAAAATGCACTAAATTCGGGCCCAATTTCAACAATTCCATGTTTTCTATGGCATAAAGGTGCGAAAAAACCCCAAATAAACAATTTTCCAGTTTTTACCCGCAACGGCCATCCCAAGCTGCCCAATTTGGCAACACTGTCTCCTGTATGTTGGTGTTGACCCGGGTGTTTTACACACTAAACCCCACCGAACACAACGGGTCTACTGTAAAAGAAATGTAAAAATGTTCTTTTGGAGCGGGTGAGGGAGGAGGGATGGAGGATGGAGGGATGGGGGAGGGTGCCTGCCTCGCCCATCTCATTCAAATATCGCCTTAAAACTCTGCATGTGTCATCGGCTCTTGTCAAACCACGAGCCGCTGTTTTGGTTTCCAGAGAGGAGAGGGGCCCGCACTGTATATTTTGTCCCCCCAAGAGCACTTGGCCACTCGCTTTCCGGAAAAAAAACCCCGAACAACACAGGTGTTTTCTGGTCTCTAAGGACTCTGAGGGGCCTCCTCTCTCTCTCTCTCCACCTCCTCTCTCTCTCTCTCCTCTCTCTCTCTCCTCTCCACCTCTCCTCCTCCTCCTCTCTCTCTCTCTCTCTCTCTCTCTGTCTTTCCCCCTTCTCTAGGTTTCAACATCTTGCATCTCTCTCTCTCTGTCTTTCCCCCTTCTCTGTGTTTCAACATCCCCCTATCTCTGTCTCTCTCTTTCTCTCTCTCTCCCTCCCTCCCTCCCTCCCTCCACCTCTCCCTCCCTCTATCTCTCTAACTCTCCTCCCTCCCTCCATCTCTCCATCTCTCTAACTCTCTCTCTCTTAGCAGTTTTCCTTGGCCCCGTCCACAAGTGCTGATTGTCGGATGAGTGCGAAACCCCATTAGCGCCCTCCCCGGGGCACTTACGCCCCCATGGTGGCCCCCAGGCATTTGACGTTATTTTAAAAACCCTCTGCCCCCCCCTGTTGCTACTCCGCTTTGCGGGAAGGGGCTGGCAAAAAGGTGGGGTGCCTCCCTCCCTCCCCCTCCCTCCCCTCCCTTCGCACCCTCCCCCCCGGCACTCTGGTCAGGAAAAATGGGGGAGGGGGAAAGGGGGTGGTTACAGGGAGAGGGGGGAGAGAAAAGAGAGAGAGAGAGAGAGAAAAGAAAAGAGAGGAGAGGGAGGGGGAAAAATTGGGGTTAAGACGGGCTGAGTTTTGGTTTCACGCATCCATCACCCCTACGCACACGCACCACCACGACCACAACCACCACACCACACACACACACACCACCACCCACACACAAAACCCACACACACCACCCAAATTTAATTACTCTCAAACTTAAACTTTTTTCCTTTTCTTTCCTCTCACACCACCTCAAACTCTCCTTCTCTCTCTCTCTCTCTCTCTAAACCCCACACAACACACACCACAACACACCACACCACACACCCCAACCACACAACAACACACACCCCCACACACCCCAAAACAACCACTTCCTCTCTGCTCTCTCCTCCGCTCCCTCGCCCAACTGGGGGTTCAGTTTGGGGGGGAAAAGAAATAGAAAACCCCCACCACATTCACAACATACCACAATGCACACACTAAGACACACAAACACCCACGCGCGCACGCACAAAACCCACCCCACACACACACACACAACAAAACCACAAACACCACACACACCACCACACAAACCACACCACCACACAACACGCAAAAACACACACACAACACACACCCCCGCCACACCGGGAAAAACCCAAAAAACCCCTTTTGCTCATTCTGTTTTTTCCTTTTACACACAAACAACCGCGCGCGAACACAAAAACCCTGCAGGCACTAGGTCATCAATCCCCCCCTATGAAAATATCCTTGGCCCTATTTAAAAAATTTTCACCCCAGTAAAAACACTGTGTAAAATTTTTAAAAATTTTGGATAATCTCCGGGGCCCCCAAACCCCAAAAATACAAAAATGGGAAGCAAACGGGGAAAGAATGACATTTTTGCTGCATAAGCACCCAAAAAAAACTATTGTCTCACCTGGATAAAAATTTTCTTGCACAGAAAAATCACTCTGTGTAAAATATGTTAAATTTAGATAAATTCTCCGGTCCACCAGCCCATGAAAAACAAAAAAATGTGAGGTGAGGGCAACCGTTTCAAGCTGAAGTCCAGGCCACATTTTCCAATGACTCAAGTTTTAAACCTTTCCATTAGGGAAATTTGGGACATTTAAACCAGGAAATTTTGAAATCTGGGGCACGGATTTAGCCGAATCTATTTTGCCATTTTTTAAAAACGAGGGGGACAAACCGGGACACTTTGCCCCACCCAATAAATAACCCTGACCTAATCCACTTAAAGCCAATTTGAAGTAATTATAGACACCGTTGGAGCACAAACAAAGGGAAAATTCAAGCGGTTGTGTATTCTTCGATCCACTTACACAGACTTCCTCGGGACGCTATGTAAAAATGCTATATTGGGCAAATCTCTTTTTTAAACACAACCAACCCCCTTTGCTCCCTTGGGACCACGCTAGATCAAGCAAGAGATTGCAAACCATACTGTTAATTTTGTTTTCACCTTGGGCCCAATTCGGGGAGGACATCTGTACAAAAGCTGTGAAGCCCCAAGCCTAGGCTACAAAGCTCAATCAACTGATTAAAAGGGGCCCTATTTCTTTATCCCTCGCCTGTGTAGATTCACTTT
>NW_026946174.1:0-10000 GCF_034702125.1 Engraulis encrasicolus | reverse complement strand
CACGTTCTTATTTCCGCTATAATGGGTTAGGCTCCCAATGTCGTAAATAGTGAAGCATCTGATGCTAACCCCAAAGAGGACGAGGGCCTATGAAGATTTTAAAACAAACATGGAGGACCTCTTACCATTACATTACATTACAAAGCATTTGGCAGACACTTTATAAAACCCAAAGCGACTTACAAACGGGACATAATCATAGCCTACATTACCACTGGGGCGATTGGAGAAACATAAATCCCTGAAGATATAGTACGTTAAATAACTAAAACATGAGGAATAGGCCTTATGAAGAGTTCGAAAACCCGAAATAAACATCTAGAAAAAACAGCCTACCAAACCCCCATAGCACTGAAAGGAGCAGAGATAAGTCGTAAAGTATTTGGAAAATGAACTCAAAGCTTGTTTTGATTCTGCTAAGGAGGTTTCCTGAGACTTTGAGGCTATATTTGCAACCTGTTCACAGCTTTGTCATCCGGGAGGAAAAGCGAGGACAGTTCCCAAGGCCTTGTATTCCCCCAAGGGGGCCCTAGGACACTGTCATAGCTATCACACGCAACACACAATGCACGCATATTCACACACAACACACACACACACACACTCTCACTCTCTCACCCTCTCCTCACTCTCTCTCCTCTCTCTCTCCTCTCCCCTCTCTCTCTCTCACCACACACACACACACACACACACACACGCGCCCCCCCACGCAACACGCACACAAGCACACACACACAAATTAAATCGCTTGTTTTACAAAATTGTAAAATAAATAAATAAATAAAAACCCTGGGTTTTGATTCTGCTAAGGAGCTTTCCTGAGACTTTGAGGCTATATCTGCAACCTTTTTCACACTTTTCATCCGGGGGGAAAAGTGAAGACATTTCAAGGGCCTTGTATTCACAAGGGGTCTATTTTACTGTATATTACTGCTACAACACACATACTCTCCTTCTCCTCTCTCTCTCTCTCCTCCATCTCCCCTCTCTCGTCCTCTCTCCGCACACACGCACAAAAATCAAATGCTCATTTACAAATTAAAATGCAGATTTTTTTTTCTCTTTCCCATGACACCCCTGACAGTAGGTTTGGGCGTTTTAGGGGTTTTTTAGGAGGTTTGTCATTTGGGAGGAGAAGTAGGCCTAAAGAAAAAAAAATATATTTTTTAAACCAATCTCCATGTTTAGTTCAAAATACAGCAATGATGATTATCAGGGCCCGAACCATTTTTGCATTTTTGGCCCCCTCTGAAGAGGTTTTCAAAGTAGGGGCAGAGAAAATCCAGGTTGAAGCTTACTTTTTCATTTTTTTTTTCTTTCCATTTGGTTGTCCCCCCTCCCCGGTCAACGTTTTTCAATGTGCAGGCTTTAACTCACATCTTCAAAGAAGAAAAGGCCATCAGCCAAGACATGTGCTGCCTGGATGTGTCAGCAGAAAACGTCTTTGTCATTACATTTACAGTGCTGTCAGGCCGACTACTCCGAACAAAAACTTGTAATATTTGCCTCAAGGTGGAAGTAACAATAGCGACTCATTTGCAGTGTTGCCAGATTTGGGGGTTAACAGATTGGTCTGCTTGGGATGGTCACCTGCTGGTAAAACGGGAAAAATCTGCCATTTGGCGTTGTTTCTGCAATTTTATGCCCATAGAATCATACAATTTGTTAAAATTTGGGGGGAATTTAGCTATCCAGGTGGTTCTTGAGCACCGTTTGGGCGGGATTTGATAAGACACATCTGGCAACACTGTACTCCCGTGTTGGTAGTCATGTTACAACACCGGGACAGGATGGTGCACAGCACAGGCAAATAATGACACATGATCGCATGTGCTGGGGATGGCCACACTCAGAGATGTTTATCTTGCAAATTTATGAGCTCGCTCCTGTTCCCATGAATCGCTTCATAATTGGGGTTATTTTTTGTTTTTTTGCTCATGGGACTTGACTCGACACAGAGCAAACGACGAAAACCTCAAGTGCTTTTCATTTTTTTGTTGCCACTGCCAGGGCTGGGTTTCAAGGATTTGGGGGCCTAATGGCCTCCCCCTATACACACACAGACCACCCATGCATAGCATTGCCTACACAAAATAGGCTACTGTAGCTATTACTGTAAATGCTAACTACAGCACAGTACTGTAACCATAATGTTTTCGTGCTAGGCAAAACACAAACTATACCCGTGGTGGCACACATATTCAGATTGCGTATCAGATTACATTCTTATTTATCTCTGTCCGTAATCTCTGTCCTTTTTTTATTTCCCCTTCAAACTATTAAGGAGGAGCCCCTCGAAGAGATTTTGATAGCATCATTGCACTGTTTGGTCATTTAATTTATGAAGGTGCCACCACACTCACAAATGTGTCATTGTCATTTGAATACAATACTGTATGCACATAACCAGTTTTTTACCAGCGGGGCCTCATTTCATTTTAGGCCCTAGGCAGTTGCCTAGTTTGCTTGCCTGGTTATGACAGGCCTGCCCACTGCCTTGAAGGAAACTCATCTCTTAAAAAAAAAAAAAAAAAAAACCTGTCAAAGCTAATCCTTGTGACGCAGTTCATGCCTGCAGAAGATTGTTTGAATTTATAGAGTTTGCCAATTTGAATATTAGGCCCTGTGACTCTAATCACTATCCGTTTAAATGTTTTAAAACTATTACTGTCAGTCTTGCATGCTTTCAAAAAGCCCTGTTCGTGTCAGCTAGTGGCTTTGAAAATGTGCCAACAGAGCTGTCAAAGACAGAGTGCGGAAAACGTGGGAAATATGTCTGATGGTTTTCTGTCTGACAGATATGACCACAAACTGCATCTTAGACTATAAGCAGGCACTCTCTACTGTTGTTGGACCAGGTTTGCTAAGCAGCAATTCTGCAGACGGGGGTGGGACGGGACGGGTATGTTGTCCCGGG
Source organism: Engraulis encrasicolus (assembly GCF_034702125.1). Lineage (NCBI taxonomy): Eukaryota > Metazoa > Chordata > Actinopteri > Clupeiformes > Engraulidae > Engraulis > Engraulis encrasicolus. Next base: position 7,083 of record NW_026946174.1, on the reverse strand, counting down.
CCCAGGAGGATACACGTAAGGGCCCCAGAATTCGGTCCTAATTACATTGTGTGTTGAGAGCTCGGCCCGTTACAGATGATTTTGTCCCGGGCCCAGTAAAGGCTGCCAGCGTCCCTGCTAAGCAGATACACACGCAAGCGCACACACACACACACACACACACACACGCACACACACACACGCACGCACACACACACACACACACAAACACACACACACATACACAAACACACACACACATACACACACACACACACACACACACATGCGCGCACACACAGACACACACGCACATACACACACACTCACACGCATGCACGCACGCACGCACACACACGCACGCACACACACACACATGCACACACACATGCACACAAACACACAAACGACAGAGAGATAGGTAGCTGCCTCTTGCACATGTATTGTTATGGTAACAGTTCCTTTTTTAGGAACCATTTTAAATTATCTCTGAACATTTCAGTTCTTCTATAATTTGTCTTATGCAACCTTTCAATCAAAAGTAGAGCAACAGTTGCTTTATGTACTGCAGGCCTGCTGACAGCTTTAGCTGGGCCCAGGACAGAAGTCATCTGAAAGGGCCCCTCATCTATTACATACAATGAGGACCCAATTCCGGGCCCCCTCCCTCTCTCCCTGGGCCCGGGTCGGGACAACTGACCACTTTGTCCCCCCATGTCAGCTTTCCTGGCTGTACCGTAGTTGATAGTCTGTGCAATGTTGCTGTGTTTAAATGTAGTAGAAACGTTCTATACAGACAAAGGCAGTCCATAGAGTTGGTCATATGTCATATAACACTACATGATGTTAAATTTAGATGCACTCTGGATGATAACTAATACCAGTAAAATAAAAGTGTGTTAAAATAGAAATAGCTTACTTTCCATATTTGAACACTTTGACAAAAGGGGTCCATAGGACAGGTCATGGATCATAGAATGCTAACATTGCATTTTTAACACTGTTAAATTGAGATGCACTCTGTAACTAATAAAATAAAATCAAAAGTCTGTTGATATAGCGTGTGCAACTCTGGGGTGCATTTCTCAAAAGCGTAGCCAGTTAGCAACTTTGGGTAGTTACCAATGGGAACTTGCATTGCAAACAACAGAGTAGCTAATGCAGGCTTCAAGAAATGCAACTCTGCATAGCACTGTGAAGGCAAGAAGTAATGGCACTAACATGCAAAAGCCTACGCCACCAGGCCACTCCTGTCTGCACACCATCTCCAAATATATGTTCATGCATTTCTGTGTGTGTGTGTGTGTGTGCGTGCGTGCGTGCGTGCGTGCGTGTGTGTGTGTGTGTGTGAGTGTGTGAGTGCATGTGTATGGGGGGCCAACTGATACATGTGTGTGTGTCCATATACGTCTGCATTTCCCTGCATGTCTGTGTGTGTCCCTGCGCCTGCATGTGTTCGTATATTTCCCAGTATGTGTTTACATTTCACTGTACATGTGTGTGTGTTCAATAAATCTTCCCATGTTCGAGTGCTTGTGTGTGCGTGAATGTGCATGTGTGTGTTGGTTGGGGGGGGGGGGGGGTATGTGCGTTTAGTGTGGTAAATGTGTGTGTGTGTGTGTGTGTGTGTGCGTTAGCCCTGTAAATGTGTGTGTGTGTGTGTGTGTGTGTGTGTGTGGTGCGCGCCGCGCACGTGTGTGTGTGTGCATTAGTCTGTAAATGTGTGTGTGTGTGTGTGTGTGTGTGTGTGTGTGTGTGTGCGCGCGTGTGCGTGTGAGTGTGCATGCGTGTGTGGGCGCAATCATGTACAGTACTATGTGTGTGGGCACAAGTGTGTGTGTTTGTATGTGTGTGTATGTGTGTGTGTGCGTGCGTTAGTGCGTAAATGTGTGTGTGTGTGCACACGTGTGTATGTGTGTGCCTGCCTGTGTGAGTGTGTGTGTGTGTACGCGCGCTGTATGACTGCACATGTAAAATGACTGGCCTTTGCATTCTTCAGAAGGGCCTCTTTCTCGGCGAGCTTCTAAAGTGTATAGCAGGACAGGACAGCTGGACGGAGAAACACACCCTGCAGAAGAGAAGAGAAGAGAAGAGTTCTTAAGTGTCTCCCTTCATGCTTCATGAACTCAACCATGAGCGACTGAGTTTGCCGTGTGTGTGTGTGTGCGTGCTCTCTCTCCCTCTCTCTGTAGGTCATGGGGGGTCAAACTCTTGCATGTGTTCCTGAATGCATGGGGGCAGATGATGATGAGTAAGGTGTGGTATTGTTTAAGGGCTTCTCCACACCCTAAAACACTTGAGCTCGGTCAACAGTCATCCCAGTGTAGACTGGCATCACGCAAAGATGTGTTTATTTCTTGTCAGTGCGTTCCGCGTTGAGGTGCGACGCCTTTGTAAGTGAAGTCGTGGTCTTCAATGCTGCGACAGTTTTTTTTTTGCCATGGCAAATTTCTGTTGCTGAATGCTTCATAATTCACAAATTATGATTATGCTTTTCTGGGGGGCGTTTAGTCGGCTACCAGACGGCCGGCCAAGAAGCGAACGTACTTGGGCGCATAATAACATTAGTCAGCGAGTGGTCAGAGCAGGTCCATTCATTTCAAACCACATGCTGAGCTCACTCCTCCCACCTAAGCACTCCAGGGCATCGAGGATCCAGACCAAAAATGAATTACCAAATAATTAAAGTGGTCTGGTAAAACCAGGCTATCTAAAGCCATGCCTAATCCTAATCTGTCAGTAAAGCCACATTTCTGCCACTTTACTTTTGCCAGGAACATCAAATCAAGCAAGGGGAATGGTATTGACTCTGGCGAAATTGTGCTCTGACCAAAACCATGCCTAAGCCTAACCTGTCACAGGGCCTGGCGGAGGATGCTTTAACTTGCAAAGTCGTGATGCACAAACGCTATAGATGTTTGGAATCGGCATGTTTATCTTTTTTTAGGGGCTTTCATGCCTTTATTTGACAGGACAGTCGAAGATGGTGACAGGAAGCGAATGGGACAGAGAGACGTGAGGATCGGGAAATGACCCCGGCTGGACTCGAACCGGGGTCCCCGTGAGTGGGCATGCAAGCCCAAATGTGGGGGGCTTAGCACATTGCCCCACAGGGCCCCCCAAAATCGGCATGTTATCTTAACGCTCTCGTATGATGCCATGTTGCCCAGTGCATTCCCAGTTCTCAGTGCTTCTCCGAAGGAATGTAAAGTAAAGTTCATGGAACGTAAATGTACACGGTAAATGTTTGCAGCACTAATTCAACACTTTGAAAGTTGAATTTACCACTTGCTTGGTGGTCTTATATCTGGTGATTAGCAACATATTTCTTTGCATGCTGTGTGCCGCAGAGCACTTTATTTCTTGTCAAAATTTAAATACAATTTTCTTGTATATATAGCAGGGTGGGGTTTACTAAGATTAGTGACTTTTAAGTAATTAGGTTTTAAAAGGTGACTACGCCAGTCTCGTTAAAGGGTGAGACAACCCAGATGTTAAAACACAATTTTCCCAGACAGGTTCTAGATGACAAAGGATGACACAGCTGTTGCACATACAATAGTTTTTTAATTTCTTCTGCTTTCAGTCTTATTTGTATTCAAAATGTGCAGGCAGTTCACTTGAGTTTATATACACAGAGTTTTAACTCCACTGAAGTCAATACAGATGGATATCGTGAAACCGTGACGGTTGAAGTGCGAGAGCACTCAGTAGGCTAGTACGGGAGATTTACTGAGCGTGTTACCTACACACTGCACTGTGAACAATGACAAGGAACACTGCAATCAAAACTGTACACCACTGATTCTTGAAAGTTTGGCAACAAACATGTCCCTGCAGTAAAATATTAATTCTGTTGAAAATCAACTAAATTTTCACAAACAAAATGAACCCAGGTAATTGGCCAAGGGTCTGTCACACGAATACACAGTTGTTGAAATATTTAAGTGTAATTTTATTACTTTTCATGGCTATAAACCTGTCCCACACCCTGTAAAAAACGCCTGTCCCAAGGACTGGCATCATCATTTCAATTGACTTAAAATACAAAAATCACTAACAGATATGAACAATATCACCATGATGTGGAAGACCATATTAAAGTGATTCTACAATGTGCACATAGTGGATGTAAACAATATTTACTATTATTTACTAATTGCTCAAATGTGTCCAGCATATTGGTCACCACCGTCAGATTTTTTCTAAAAGACAATAAAATCAGGTATGCACAAGGTCATTGTCATTACTTTGGACCCCTTTTCAAACCTTTAGCTCTACTGCATACTTCACCATCACTGAAGCTCCTGTAAGTTTACTATTTTGTGCTCAATCTGTTAATTTGTTTGGACACTGGTACTGTCCCAACCATAAACTGTCAACACCGTCGGGGTTTTAATAGTATTGTATTACATTAATGTTAATAAATATTTTTTTTTTTCAGAAAAGGTATGAAGCACCCAAGAAACAGAGCGAAAATGAAATGGCTAATGTGAACAAACAATGCATAATATTTAAAAGAGTGTTTTTTTGTCTCAACACCGTCAGATGTCACCACCGTCAGATTTTGTTCTGCTCATCATGTTGTTCCATATTTACTAAATTGGTGCTGGTCAATGAAACATTACTAGGCATGTTAGTAATAATTGTGATCCAAAATGATACTCTAGCCACCACTGAGGTGCATTTGGAGGTTTTTTTGTCAGAAAACCTGACGGTGGTGACATCTGATGGAGTTCACCAAAAACACATGTTTTACGTGTTTTTGACATGTTTTAAGAATATGCATACAATAAGTATCTACAGTTATGTTGAATTGTTAAAGTAATTCACTTTAATACAGTAAACATGTGTTTTATACTTCTAATTGTGTCTGACGGTGTTGACAAAACAAGAAAGAGCCCATTTTATGAAAAATGTTAAACATGGGGACCTTGGCCAATGCATTCCCTGCACAGCCAAGACCTACATCTATGATAATACACCTCTTTATTTTGGATTTGAACAACTTAAAAGCTGTTTTTTACCACATTTTCAACAACCAGTGGCTAACTTCCTAGATAATCTAACTAATGAAGTAAAACACATGCTCATACTGTGCACACACAAAATAAAGTGTTTATGCAAGATGCCATTGACTGAGAGGGCTATTTATTTTGCTAAATGCAGGTACTAATTAGGCACTTTCACCACTCTCAGATTACTGTCACCACCAGTCAGTTCTTAAGTCACCACCGTAAGAAGGAGTTTTTGGACATTTAAAGGAATGTGCTTACAACATTTCCTTAGGAGTTTGTTGAAATATCAAAGTAATAGCCAATTTAAGCCTACACGAATATTTGTGAAATTACACAAAAAATTGTTTGTTGTATTTAGCGCGTTAAGTAAGCATCGTATGACGGTACATATTTTAAAAATTAGAACCCATGAAACAGTATTAAAATAGAACAAAATGAATTTTCAACATTTAAAGGCATATGTGTGAACCAAAAAATACACATAAGTCGCTTAAAAACTCCAGATACATATGCAACCAAATCAATACAATTTTAATAACTTTAATTGTGTCCTGACGGTGTTGACAAAAAACAAGGTATGATCGGAGAGAAAAGCCTGATTTCTGAAAAAAATACATAATGAGGAGATTGGCCTTGTGCATTTCTGAAAAGCCAAGACCTTAGTCTACGAGGATAACCATATCATTTTGTAATCACTTTGTTTTTTTCTGTCAACATTACAACCTGTTTAGCCACTTTCTCAAGAATCAGTGACACCACAAAACATAACCAAACTAAACAAAAGTCACAGCACACTGAAATGATTCTCAGTGAAGAGTAGCCTATGTTATCAAATCCGGCCTCTTGTGGTGAGAGTTTACTTTGCCACTCAGGGGATCTACACCTCACCAATAAGTTTACACGATAATGCTACTAATCTCAACCGGCCAGGTCCCCAATCACTCATCCCTTGTCTGAGGGGTGGGTGATTGGAGCTGACCGTGTCAGACCGTATGGTTGAAAGACGAAGGCTGCGCGCACCTGCGCAAAGAACAACAACCTGCCACAACTAAGAGAGCTTGTGGTGGTAAAAGGCAAACTAACAACAAACACCGGGAAAAGAACGGCGGTGCGTCCCCCCACCCCAGCCCATTGACAATATGTGCTCAACCTTAAGTTGCCAACTGGAAACACTGGACCGAGCCTGGAGAGTTCTAACGGTTGACCCTACGCTTCACCATGCAATGCTCAAGCCGGTTAGGCTACATGGCAGCAACCTGGCGTCCGCATTTCAGCTGCGCTCTAGACGCGCTCCAGTATTGGTCCAAAACCCAGCACGCCAACATCACCTACTGCACCCAGCGTACAGGCTTCCCCAAGCGCCAACCGGTACCGAGGTTAGCCACACCTGGCTAACAGCCAACATAGTAGCAATTTATACTAACCGGAAGGGCTCCGCCCTCGCCCACACGGGCAGCTGTTTTCAATTACAACATGCACACTAACAGGGGACCTTGTCCAACCTGTTACATATATGTAATGTCCATGCAACGAATGCAACTACTATAGAATTTTCTCTTTTTCTCTTTCTTTTTTTTCTTTCTTTTTGATGCAGAAGTGTGCTATTGAGCGGTATGTGGGCCTGCACAATGTGTATATGTGTATGAAATATGCAGGCCCCTGCCGTGGCCAACCGGTAGGGCACTCACCTGCCATGCGGCTGACCCGAGTTGGATTCCCGACCCGGGTCCTTTGCCGACCCTCGTCTCTCTCCCAATTCGCTCTCTGTCCACCTCTCATACTGTCCTATCAAATAAAGTCAAAAATGTGAATGTATGAACATGCATGCAGATGTGTGTTCATGAGCGACATGTTGCATGCGTGCAAATGTGTATTACGTACGATTTCTTTTCAAAGTTTCTATTTTCTTCTCTACTCTACTGTTAGATCTGTGCAGTGTGCGTTATGTGTGGCGTGGAATGTACAGTACAGTAACCATGCATAAAGACTGTGAGTGAATGACATCTGTGTATTATTTAAATGTATGTATTGTACAGTAAGCCTATGTATGCATATATGTGTTAATTAATGATATGTATGATCTGAG
>NW_026946171.1:2500-18360 GCF_034702125.1 Engraulis encrasicolus | reverse complement strand
ACCCGAAAAATTTTTTTTTTATTTTCGTCATATTTTGATTTGCTTGAGGCAATTTTTAGTGCGTCATCGTCTCGTCATCGTCAAGGGAAAAAGGGGCGTTGACGAAATATTTTCGTCATCGTCGTGGTTGACGAAATTAACACTGGTATGTAGCCCCTTAATGCACGCCGTACCTCCTGTGTCACACTATAATAGTCATTGAAAAGTTAAACAACATAGTAGGCCTACTACAATACTATGACATAATAACACAGCGTGATAGTATCTAGGTTTTACTACTAATTAATATTTAAGACCAGTTCCAGTGCAATAGTTGAAATTCAGAAATGCAGGGTTTATTGGCTTGAGAGAGGGAGAGGGGAGGCCATTAGGCCCCGAAGGCCTGTCCACAGGCCTCCCCACCCCCTCTCTCCAATGAGGAGTTAACGGTACAGGTACAGACAAAGAAGAGAAGGTAACAAGGGCAGAACAATGCCAGTGGCTGAACTTAAAATATCATAAGCAGCACGATATGAAGACAATTGAAATGGACTGTAAGAATTTTGTCATGACAGGATTACAAACGAGTTGACTCATGTGACGCATGTCATTCAGTTCTTCATGTAAAGCAATGTGAAACGCGTTGTGTGTGCAGACGAGTGTAAAAAGAAAAACTGTAGTACTCTTCTTCTTCGTCATCTGGCTCCATCTTCTTCATTCAATGTGCCCTTCGAGGCCAATGCAGTGGACCAGGTCAATGGCACGTTACCGGGAAGAGAGATAGCATCATACACTCAAGTATCTTATTCCGCACACATCAATGTTCACAACAAGCATCTGTGTCACCCAGGAAGATCTCATAGAACATGGAAGAATCAAAACAAGAATAAAATAAAATGAAATGGCAAAATGTGTCAGCGTGGGGACTGTCTCCCCCTTTCCATCAACTTCAAAGACACATAAATACAACACAGAGAAAGTTCCAATTTGAAATGGTTGCCTTGAAATGAACAAAAGAAAATCAACAGGTCAGTCTGCCACTAAAGGTGTGAAAAGGGTATCTCTCAGCATGGGCAAGGGGTGCTCCCTTTTTGACACCTTGAAATCAAAACAAGAAAATAAACTAGTCCATTCAAAACAGTTGCCTCGTATAAACTCTTAAATTTCAATCTTAACTCATGACTTTGCTTTTGTGTGAATTCTTCATCTCAAACTCATATTTAGTCAACTTATCTTCACACAGTCTGAAACAGGCACAGGCAAAGGAGGACAGGCAACAGGCCTTCAATACGTTAACTCAGAGTACAGTCAATCACCACCCATCCTCCACTGAAAGTAAACAACTCACGGATCTTCTCCCCCTTTGCAATCTGTGGAGCATTCCAGCTGTAGCAGATTGGAGAAATCAGAGGGAAACAAATAAACAAAAATTAAAAATGTCAAGGGAGAAAACAATTATCGCCGAGATGTGCCACGCTTATTCACCCAATGTGTCTCAAGCAAAGGACCATCTTGTCCTCTCCAGATGTTTGGCTGGGTAACTCCGCCATACATGAACACCGCAAACCTTACTATAGTATTGCTTGGTACACAACTTCTGCTTTCCTCTCAGAAGTTCAAAACACCACTGGAATTCCCATCAGTAGATAACCCTCAAGCCAATACAGAAAGTACGTTTAGATTGTTCAAAACACATCATTTGCATAGTCAACGCCAGCCGCTTGTCACGCTTGAAGACAGCATGGTCACACAGTGAATGGGGAGCTCCACTCCTAGCCATGGCACATAACGGCTTCTAAAACAAAATAACAGGAAGAAACTCGCTACGGCAAAGCGGTATCTTGGATTAAAACCTGAAGGTGGGGGCATGACTGTACACTAGAGTTAAGGTTAGGTGGCTTAAAGAAAACAAATGCATCTCTGGCAGACTGACACAAAATAAAACAAAAGCTTATGGAAGTGTAATTACCAAAATTGTCATCCAATCTAAACAAAACAAATCCTGGGAAAATTGTATACAGCAAAACAAACAAATCACTCATTTGAGTATATAAACAAGATGTTAAACTTAGCAAGTTTTTGGTTTCTCAACAGGCCACCATGCTTTTCACAACCGCTGTGGGCCAGCTCATTTCCATAACACCAGGCCTGCTTCAGAAGACACAAAACGATTAATGGGAAAAACAACCATCTTGAATATATGATCAAAGAGGACCCACTTAAAATCAGGAAACTGTAAATAAAGCAAAACTGTATCAACTCACATTCTTGTCAAACCAAAACAACAAATGGGTGAACAGGGTGAAATGAAATCATGACCAAATCAAACAAAGAAAAGGGTAAAACATAAAATGTCATGACAGAAATTCATACATCTATCCAAATTCAATTTGTGGTTGGGAATATCCTTGTTTCTTTTAAGTTTCTTTGTCTTAAGGTCAGCACTCTGATTTTAGCTTTCTTTAACTTTTAAGAAGACATACAGTACACTCACACCTATCGGGGAGGGGGTCACAGGATCGTTAAGCTTGGGGGAAGTGTGGGGGGTTTCAACAGTTACAACATACAAACACACTGGCCAGCACACACACACACAATAAAGGGACCCAAACAAAGAGACAAAATGGAGGGAAAAGTTCAAGGCCTTGTGATATCTGAGACATTGACTGTTCAAAATCAATCAAAATGGGTATTTAGTAACAAGGCACCCCTGCCACTATTCCTACATTGGCCAGCTATTTTTTGATTGACTCTGAGCAGTTGCCACTGATAGACACATTGATCAAATTTCTTTAGATCAGGACATGGGAATGGGGGTTAGTTGAAATAACAAAGAAAGACAAAGAGACAGCCATGGCAAACACAGACAAAGACAAGACACATGCATCTGATTTCACTACGGCACTGAATTCTGAATTTAGGAGCTTCATATAGACCTACACACCTTCAGTTGACAAGTATTCAAATAAGCTATGCCAAAGCTGTACAGTTTCTTTTGCTATTGCCAGATGAATTCAGTCATCAAACTAGTCTCCCAACAGTTCCTGGCGCCAGGATATTTCACGTAGGGCCAATTCTCACGATCCGAGAGTAAAGCTCTTTGTCAGGGAATTGCCTACAGCTTTCGTCAAAGGTGCCGTGTCGTAAGAACAGGTAGAGATTAAGAAAAGAGAGATTTTAAGACAGAAAAGAAAGAAACTCTACCTTTCCACCACACCCCTACTAGGTCGAGTCCGTGGATCTATTAAGCTATTCCTAATAGTCACACACCTTAAAGAAAATTAAAATTTATGTAATATCTATAAAGATCAATTTTCAATGAATCAGAACTCTGACCCCGTCATCTACAATATTACAAGTAATAAGGAGCGACCCAAAAATCTTCGTCAAGATCAAGGCGTTGGGAAACCAGCTTCAGGACCTTAATCACATGACAACAGCAAACAACCACTTAAATACACTCACTTAGGATAAATGTTTCTGTCAACCAAAGGTATGAAGATGGTCTTACCACAAGCTCTGGACTCCAAATTAAATCCAATAAAATCCAAATTCTTTGTCTCGGTGGAACCTCCATCTGATAGTATCTATGTTTTACTACTAATTAATATTTAAGACCAGTTCCAGTGCAATAGTTGAAATTCAGAAATGCAGGGTTTATTGGCTTGAGAGAGGGAGAGGGGAGGCCATTAGGCCCCGAAGGCCTGTCCACAGGCCTCCCCACCCCCTCTCTCCAATGAGGTGTTAACGGTACAGGTACAGACAAAGAAGAGAAGGTAAGAAGGGCAGAACAATGCCAGTGGCTGAACTTAAAAACACCTCCACAGGAAATGAGGTCACATTGGATGATGTCACATACAGTGATAGTTTTAGCCAATAGCAATGGATAGGTAATTTCAAATCAGCAGTTTGGGGGAAGGGAAGTTCAGTACATCCTGATGCCATAAACAAAGGGAACTTTTATTTGGCATCGTACAGTCTAAAAGTGTTATTCAAACACGTATCAAACAATACATGGACATTGAAATGTTATGTGTCATTGGGGGCACTATTCAGATTCTTTCAAGGGCCTTTAGTAGCGCACTATGACTTGGTCATTGCCATTCTAGTAACAGCAAATTTATAACGCTGTGCCTTAAGGGGTTAACAAATGTGCATATTGTGCAACTTGCACAACATCATGCAGAAACACGATCGACGGTTCAAATTTGCACGTTATCTTACTTACTTTTTATGATGCCATGTTGCACTTGTCTAGTTATACCAGATTAGCGATTCATTCATACCCTGGACCAGTTACACCTGATTAGCGTATATGGACTACATAGTTAGCTCTGGTTAGCATGTTGATCAAAGACTCTGGGTAGTGTCAGTTGCACAATGGACTAGCTCTGGTTACACTGTCAATCATACATTAATATTGTTATACCTGGGCTAGTTATAAGGGATTAAGGTAACACTTTATAATAAGTACCCCTTATTAAGCATAAATTAAGCCTTAGTTAAGCCTTATTTTAACATTAGTTAACCCTTAGTGAATCACGAGTTAGTCATTATGTAAGTATTATTTCTCATTTCTTAATCATCAACTACTACCGTTAGTAAATGGTTTGTGTGTGCTGTTCGCTAAGCAAAGTTAAGCCTTAGTCAAGCCTTATTTTAAGATTAGTTAACCCTTAGTGAATCACAAGTTAGTCATTATGTATTTCTTGGTAATTATTACATACTGTTAATTAATTATTAATTAATTAATTTCTGCTAATCATTAGTAAACCATCATTAAAATGTCAGATAACCCTCCTTTATTTCTGAAAAAAAAACATTATCTCTTTGTTGTCTCCTACCACCTAACCATTAACAAGTACTAGGCTATTAGGCATGTATGGTAATAAACTCTTGCTTTGGCATCAGTGAAATCTTAACCCTTTTGTAATGGTTAGTGTGTGATGACTGGTAACATGGCAAACAGTAAGTTGAGGCGCAGTGCAATGCTTAACAAGTCATTTGTTAATGTGTTGTAAAGCCTTAACAGGTTTTCACTTTAGAACAGTTCCCCAGATATACTTAAGTAATGGGTTATAAATCCTTGATAATGCTTAAGCAATGCTTAACAAGTCATTTGTTAATGTGTTGTAAAGCCTTAACAGGTTTTCACTTTAGAACAGTTCCCCAGATATGCTTAAGTAATGGTAAATAGACTATGTGTATGTGTATGCCTCACATTCACACAGCGGTGACCATGGCTGCCATGCAGAGTACCACCCTGCCACCAGGAGAAACTTGGGGCTAAGATTCTTGCTCAAGGACACAACGATGGAGACAGGCCGAGCGGGGCTCGAATCTGAAATCTTTGGGTTGCTGAACTGCTCCTCTACCATCTGAGCTACCACTGCCTCAAGCAATGAGTTGTAACTCCTTGATAATCCATAAGCAATGCTTAGCAAGTCATTTGTTAACCCATTGAGGTCTAAGTGCCCTTGAGAGGGCAATTTGACATGTCTCCAAAAACAAATCTGTAACTCTGTGAGTTTTTGTCATTGAAACACATACGTTACGCCATTAGAAACCTCAGACCTTCCAGATTTCAAATATATATTATATATAAATATATTATATATATTATATATATATATAAATATATATAGTATATATTAAATAAATTATATAGCTGGCCCAATTTAAAGAAAGTGAAAAGAAATCTTTGCATATTCTGTACTCTCTGCCTGTAGCAGCCACACCTATAGCTATTCACATGTAAAGTACCGGTGCTTGAGTGGCTATTCAGAGGTGACAACACGCCCCTTTCAGGTAGGGTAAACACAGCAGACGTAGAGTGACAGGGGGGTTGGGGCAATCAGAGCACATGGGGATTGACAGGGGGGTGTGGGCCATTAGAGGTTTTTCACACCTATCTCATTAGTATTCAAATGAGACAGGCAGTGGCAGTGACATAGTCATTCTTTTTTGCATTTTGTATGAAAACAACAAAACATTTCTAAATGCCCTTTTCACTTTTATGCTGCCAACACATTTGTTTACAAGATTCAAACTTCAAAAGTCTTGGCTAGATATATTTATTGTGTGTTTTCTTGAACTTTTTGAAGATGTCTGAAACCTGTTTTTTTGTACAGTTGTGTTTATACTCAAATTAAATAAAACATGTTTGTATGACATCCAATTTTTTTCAGATTATTTCTTGTCAGGCTTTTCACAATACAACCATATATTCCACTTTTGCATAGATGCTTACTGTTAGCTGAAAATACTTGAAAATGTCAGGGTGGTGCAAGCAGCCTAAAAGCCTCTGAAAGGCCTTAGACCTCAGAGGGTTAATGTGCTGTAAAGCCTTAACAGGTTTTCACTTTAGAACAGTTCCCCAGATATACTTAAGTAATGGGTTATAAATCCTTGATAATGCTTAAGCAATGCTTAACAAGTCATTTGTTAATGTCCAAAAACATCCATGAGGGGCAGTCACACGAGCCTCAACTTACTGTTTGCCATGTTACCAGTCATTACACACTAACCATCACAAAAGGGTTAAATAATAATCAGCACACACAAACCATTTACTAACGGTAGTTAATGATTAAGAAATGAGAAATAATACATAATGACTAACTCGTGATTCATTAAGGGTTAATTAATGTTAAAATAAGGCTTAACTAAGACTTAACTTGTGCTTAAAAAGGGGTACTTATTATAAAGTGTTACCGGGATTAAATTAAAACTCTAAATCCCCTCTTTTCTCTTACTGAATAGAAGAGCGAGATCAGTGAAGAGAATAAAAGAGAGGGGCGTAATCGTCTGTTGCGTAATCTCTCTGGTTACACTGTCAATCATACATTAATATTGTTATACCTGGGCTAGTTATAAGGGATTAAATTAAAACTCTAAATCCCCTCTTTTCTCTTACTGAATAGAAGAGCGAGATCAGTTAACCCTATTCAGACTGGGCTTTTTTGGCATTCCTGGGCCTGGGGGGGGGGGCTCTTTTGACCCCCCCCTCATAACTCATGAACGGAATACAGTATGACTACGAAACTTGGGAAAGATGATCTACATATGGACATCTATGAATGACATAATTTTTGTGTAATTATCTATTATTATGACGTCATTATGACATCATTATGTTATTATGTCCAAAATCTCGCCATAATGGATTTTCCAACAAATTTAGGTAATGCACTTAAATTTTAATGATTTTATGCTTCAAACCACTTAAATGCTCACAAAGTTGTCTGATGCTAATGGAAATAACAAAAAATATGAAAATATATGGCGTCATAGATATGGTTAAGTGATTTTTGGTCAGACATACCTGTCAGAAAACCGTTGCCATGGCAACAGAAAAAATGATAAACCTAATCTTTCGGTACCTAACTGTAGCCAACTAAATGTTAGGAAAAGTCACAAAGTTTCGTAGTCATAGCTTAAGTCGTTAAGGAATTATACGACATCAAAGTTGGTGCGGGCACTTTTAGCCCCCCCCAGTCTGGATAGGGTTAAGAGAATAAAAGAGAGGGGCGTAATCGTCTGATGCTGCTTCAGTAACCTGTCTCGCTCCGACTCTCCTGAGAACATCTACAGTATGGTATTTTAACAGTCAGGGGGAAAATCTGCATCATGCCGTGTTTTGCAGTTTTATTTTACTTATTTTTTCCATGTGAAGCTTTCTTCTTTTGAGAAGAGGAGCTGGCAATCAACCTCTCAGAAGTCCTGTGTGTGTGTGTGTGTGTGTGTGTGTGTGTGTGTGTGTGTGTGTGTGTGTGTGTGTGTGTGTGTGTGTGTGTGTGTGTGTGTGTGTGTGTGTGTGTGTGTGTGTGTGTGTGTGTGTGTGTGTGTGTGTGTGTGCGTGTGTGTGTGTGTGTGTGTGTGTATGTGTGTGTGAACCAGTAAACCAGAATGGACTACTGGACCCAAAACAATCTGGTTTCAGAAATGGACACTCAACTGAAACTGCCTTACTCTCAGTAACTGAAGCTCTAAGGACTGCAAGAATGGAAGAACTATCCTCAGTCCTCATCCTACTAGATCTGTCTGCAGCCTTTGGCACAGTCAACCACAAGATTCTCCTGAGGATACTCACGGTCATGGCAATCACTGGTGTTGTCCACTCATGGTTCAACTCCTACCTATCTGGACGCACCTTCAGTGTGTCATGGCAAGGGAAACTGTCTACGACTCACACCCTCTCCACAGGCGTATCTTTAAGGATCAGTGCTGGGGCCCCTTCTGTTTGAAATGTACCCCTCCTCCCTGGGAAGTGTCATTAAAACACATGGGTTCTCCTCCCACTACTATGCTGATGACTGATCAGAGGACACCACGGTTTCAGCACGCATCTCTGCCTGCCTAACCGACTTGTCAACGTGGATGAAGGACCACCACCTACAGCTGAACCTGTCCAAGACAGAGCTCCAGGTGATCCCAGCTAAAGAGTCACTCTGTCACAACTTCAACCTCAAGATGGGCTCCACCATTGTGACTCCAAACAAAGTCGCCATAAACGATGACGAGCTGTCATGCTCCAACGATATCAACTCAATCACCCGGACCTGTCGATTCCAGAGGTCGAACATGTGGAAAATCAGACCCGTGCTGACCCAATTTTTTACACAATGACTGGTTCAGGCCATGGTCCTGTCCCGTGTTGACTACTGCAACTCACTCCTGGTAGGTCTACCTACTTGTGCACTAAAACCACTGAAGATAGTCCTGAATGCGGCGGCACGTTTGATATTCAATCATCCCAAAAGGACCCCTGTTACTCCTCTATTAATTTACTTGCACTGGCTACCGATAACCACCCGGATCAAGCACAAAGCCTTGACCCTTGCCTACAAAACCATCAGCCTTATGTTGCTGGAAGAGAACTGCACTCCTCCAGCACAAGTGGCCTGACTTGTGACTTGTGATCTGCTCGCTCTAGGTACTCCCAGTCAAGGGCGTAGGTTTCGCTTGAGCTTTGGTAGGGACATCTTCATGAGCAAGCATGAATCGCATTTAGCTATCGAGTAGTTTGACAGTCGGAATGTTTTTGCAATTATGGAATGCATTGTGTGAGGTGTATGGATAGCCACCAATCGAGTAGTTTGACAGTCGGAATGTTTTTGCAATTAGTTTAGTTTAGTTTAGTTTATTGGTTAATTTAATCAGGGACCATGTGCAAAGTACATTAGTTACATAGTAAAAAGATGACCTGCACCAGATTATAGCTAATAGCTAATTTCCATCTGCAGTCCCTGGGCAGGTAAAAAAACAAACAAACATACAATCCAGTAAAATGGGAGCAGCCACTCAGGCATACAACCCCTGCCACACACACACCCACACACACGCACGCACAATAAAAACATGTCATATGCAAAAAAGACTACAATGTGCAAAACTATTAGTGGTCACAAGACTGGTTACATGAAAGCCATTTCTTCACTTCACGTGAGAATGAATAAAAGTTTGTGTGTGTGTGTGGGTGTGTGCATGCATGCAATGTTATTATGTTCATCTCCATGTGTGTCTCGCAAGGGTGCACCGTGCAGGGGACTTTGTGTTATTAATCAGTGTATGTCTGTGCAATACTTAATCAGGTGTGAATGAATGTGTGTTTTTGGGAGAAGTGTGTTTGTGTTATTTTTCAATTGTGAGGGTGTGTGCAGTGTTTAATCAGGTTTGGCTTGTGTGGTTTTGTGTAATCAGGTGTCTGAGTGTGTCTGTGTGTTTAATCAGGTGTCTGTGTGTGTTTGTGTGTTTTCAGGAAACCTGTAGGTGAGAGTGAGGCCTTTCCCATCACAACAGATCCACCTTCCCTGTAAGTACCTGAGGAAAGAGTGGGCCTGTGTGTGTGTGTGTGTGTGTGTGTGTGTGCGTGCGTGCGTGCGTGCGTGCGTGCGTGCGTGCGTGCGTGCGTGCGTGCGTGTGTTCCCGTGCGTCCACGTGTGTTATGATCTTCTATTTTAAGTGGATCCCTGCTGCGCACTGTGTGAGTGTGTCTGGGTTTGTGTGTGTGTGTGTGTGTGTGTGTGTGTGTGTGTGTGTGTGTGTGTGTGTGTGTGTGTGTGTGTGTGTGTGTGTGCGTTTGTGTCTGTGTGCTTTGGTGTGGTTAAGGGCAGCTCTGATTGGCATGCATAAGGGTGTGTGTGTGTGTGTGTGTGTGTGTGTGTGTGTGTGTGTGTGTGTGTGTGTGTGTGTCAGTGACGTGCGCTGGGATTTATGGCTGGTGAGGCAACTTTTTCAATATCAGATTTTCAAATAAATAATTGCCAAATAGGCCTACCGACAAGTTCCATATGTCATAGCAGCTTTCTTAACATAAGGTAGGCCTACATATTTTGACATAAGCTTACTGCATTTCCGCAGAGAAAATGCTATTAGATCTCTCTCTCTCTCACACACACACACACACACACACACACACACACACACACACACACACACACACACACACACACACACACACACACACACACACAGGATTCAAACAGTGGTCTCACATAAACTACACAGCACCAATGTGGACAGCAGAGCAGAGCAGAGGAGAGGAGAGGAGAGGAGAGGAGAGGAGAGGAGAGAAGAGGAGAGGAGAGGAGAGAAGGGGAGGGGAGAGGAGAGGAGGAGAGAAGAGGAGAGAGGAGGAGAGGGGAGGAGAAGAGAGAGGAGAGGAGAAAGGAGGAGGAGTGGAGAGGAGCTCAAGGAGAGGAGAGGAGAGGGAGAGGAGAAGAGAGAAGAGGAGAGTAGATGGGAAAAGAGAGGACAGGAGAGGAGATGGGAAAAGAGAGGAGAGGGGGAGAGGAAAGGAGAGAAGAGAGGAGAGGAGAGGAGAGGAGAGGAGAGGAGAGGAGAGGAGAGGAGAGGAGAAGAGGAGGGGAGGTGAGGTGAGGGGAGAGTACACACACACACACACACACAGGATTCAAACAGTGATCTCACATAAACCACACAGCAGCAGCAGCAATGTGGACTGAGCATCACGGCGGATGCTCAAGACACACAGGATTCAAAACATGGTGTCATATAGACCGCTGAGCACCACGGCGAACAAACCGGTGTGATGGCTTTTGTGATACGAACTGGATTCTCGTGCACACACACACACACACACACACACACACACACACACACACACACACACACACACACACACACACACACACACACACACACACACACACACACACACACAGGATTCAGTGGTCCAGACTCGGCGTTGGCGCAGGGGGTGTAGGTAAACAACGGTGGGGCAGTGCCATTTAACAAGTTTGAGTCAAGTTCACCATATAACTGGCGGCAGAGTCACGTTTAGTTCTACATAGGCTACCTACTGCACAGGCTGCGCTACTAGGCCTGCTAGGCCTACTCCTCCTCCCTACACCAATATGTCTGTTAGAAAGGTGGACACCACATTCAGATCAGACGCGATATGTGTCCAGGATTATACTGTATTTTTATAGGCCGTCAAGATACAAGGCCATTCTCAGTGTTTTCTGGTCTTTGAAAGAGGGGACGCTGATAACCCCAAGCCACACGAGCATTTTGGACAAAAATGCCTTTATGGTGAATTTTGAGGTCTGCTTATCAGCGTTCCTTTCACTCCACCACTCGAAAATACAGATCCGATGCTTGCGTTGTAATAGGCTACCGCTTACACAGCAACAATTCACAGAATGCATTCAACAACAGAATATCACCCCACCGGGATGATCCTTCTGGTAGCCTGTGAAATAGATAATGAAGCCAGACGTGGCCGTGATCATGGACAGCTACCACCTCCGGTAGAAAAGACTAGAGTAGACAGAAAATAGGCACGACATGGTGCGTCATTTGAGGACACTCCTCCTGAGAACCGTCAACTAGCCCACTCATCCACATCATACCACTGCGGACCCAAACTCAACCTAAATAGGCTAAACAATAATGACGCTGAAATATTCCACAGTCGTTCATCTTGAGGATGGACATTTCAAAGAATGTCAGACGAGCCGAACCTCAAAGCGTGTATTATACAGCGTTTGATTATTAGAACTATCATTTTAAACTGCCTCGTTAGGATAGCAAGCAGCGTTATCACTTGGGCATACTGGGACTGGCAAAGTGAACACACAGCCGCAAACCAAACCAAAATCCAGGAACCCACAACCCCTAGCTATTAGTTCGTTCTGTTGCCAAAATCACTCGTGATGAATTATTCTTTGAGACATGTAGCCATTGCTATGTCATTCAAAACATTCTCACTAGTTGCAGGTTAAGATTACGCCTGAAATGCATATGTGAAACACAGTGACGTGCGCTGGGATTTATGGCTGGTGAGGCAACTTTTTCAATATCAGATTTTCAAATAAATAATTGCCAAATAGGCCTACCGACAAGTTCCATATGTCATAGCAGCTTTCTTAACATAAGGTAGGCCTACATATTTTGACATAAGCTTACTGCATTTCCGCAGAGAAAATGCTATTAGATCTCTCTCTCTCTCTCACACACACACACACACACACACACACACACACACACACACACACACACACACACACACACACACAGGATTCAAACAGTGGTCTCACATAAACTACACAGCACCAATGTGGACAGCAGAGCAGAGCAGAGGAGAGGAGAGGAGAGAAGAGGAGAGGAGAGGAGAGAAGGGGAGGGGAGAGGAGAGGAGGAGAGAAGGGGGAAGAGAGGAGGAGAGGGGAGGAGAAGAGAGAGGAGAGGAGAAAGGAGGAGGAGTGGAGAGGAGCTCAAGGAGAGGAGAGGAAAGGAGAGGGAGAGGAGAAGAGAGAAGAGGAGAGTAGATGGGAAAAGAGAGGACAGGAGAGGAGATGGGAAAAGAGAGGAGAGGGGGAGAGGAAAGGAGAGAAGAGGAGCGGAGAGAAGAGGAGAGGAGAGGAGGAGGAGGAGGAGAGGAGAAGAGAAGAGGAGGGGAGGTGAGGTGAGGGGAGAGTACACACACACACACACACACAGGATTCAAACAGTGATCTCACATAAAACCACACAGCAAGCAGCAGCAATGTGGACTGAGCATCACGGCGGATGCTCAAGACACACAGGATTCAAAACATGGTGTCATATAGACCGCTGAGCACCACGGCGAACAAACCGGTGTGATGGCTTTTGTGATACGAACTGGATTCTCGTGCACACACACACACCACACACACACACACACACACACACACACACACACACACACACACACACAACAACACACACACCACACACACACACACACACACACACACACACAGGATTCAGTGGTCCAGACTCGGCGTTGGCGCAGGGGGTGTAGGTAAACAACGGTGGGGCAGTGCCATTTAACAAGTTTGAGTCAAGTTCACCATATAACTGGCGGCAGAGTCACGTTTAGTTCTATAGGCTACCTACTGCACAGGCTGCGCTACTAGGCCTGCTAGGCCTACTCCTCCTCCCTACACCAATATGTCTGTTAGAAAGGTGGACACCACATTCAGATCAGACGCGATATGTGTCCAGGATTATACTGTATTTTTATAGGCCGTCAAGATACAAGGCCATTCTCAGTGTTTTCTGGTCTTTGAAAGAGGGGACGCTGATAACCCCAAGCCACACGAGCATTTTGGACAAAAATGCCTTTATGGTGAATTTTGAGGTCTGCTTATCAGCGTTCCTTTCACTCCACCACTCGAAAATACAGATCCGATGCTTGCGTTGTAATAGGCTACCGCTTACACAGCAACAATTCACAGAATGCATTCAACAACAGAATATCACCCCACCGGGATGATCCTTCTGGTAGCCTGTGAAATAGATAATGAAGCCCAGACGTGGCCGTGATCATGGACAGCTACCACCTCCGGTAGAAAAGACTAGAGTAGACAGAAAATAGGCACGACATGGTGCGTCATTTGAGGACACTCCTCCTGAGAACCGTCAACTAGCCCACTCATCCACATTCATACCACTTGCGGACCCAAACTCAACCTAAATAGGCTAAACAATAATGACGCTGAAATATTCCACAGTCGTTCATCTTGAGGATGGACATTTCAAAGAATGTCAGACGAGCCGAACCTCAAAGCGTGTATTATACAGCGTTGATTATTAGAACTATCATTTTAAACTGCCTCGTTAGGATAGCAAGCAGCGTTATCACTTGGGCATACTGGGACTGGCAAAGTGAACACACAGCCGCAAACCAAACCAAAATCCAGGAACCCACAACCCCTAGCTATTAGTTCGTTCTGTTGCCAAAATCACTCGTGATGAATTATTCTTTGAGACATGTAGCCATTGCTATGTCATTCAAAACATTCTCACTAGTTGCAGGTTAAGATTACGCCTGAAATGCATATGTGAAACATAGCTACTGTAAAACCAATGCAACCGAACTATTTTTCAAACAAGTCTTCCTTCATCTTGACAAAATCAAATAAAACTTAGACCCAAGTCAACGCGCCGCGCGGCAAATGTAATAATCAAATTTCCTTACCTTGAAATGCTGTCTTGATTACAGGGCTTCTCGCAATAATATTCTCACGGTTTGACATATCCAACCCAGCTAGCAAACTGCTAACGTTGTTTTGCTTGTTGCCTCCCATTCCACATAGCCAGTCTTTTCGGTTGTTCCACTCACTGTGAAATAATCAAATAATATTCTGTCCAATCTCCTGAATCAATTTCCTCAGCTCTGGTGTCGGTCGTCCATTCTTTATCACGTCTTGTTTCCCTTGGAAATCCAACTTTGAGAATGATCTTAGTTTCGTTATGAAATCCACTTCCATGGTAGCAGTCAACGTGAACAAGCTACTCTAGCCAACACTAATGACTGACTGTATTGAACTTGTATAGTGGCGCTATGACGTCACTGACAAAGCTAGACTCAACGGCAGAATGAGGTTGAGGCCAATGTGTTGCTCGCCGCACTACTCTATTTTTCAATGGGGTTATGCCAAAGCGCGCAGAGTAAAGAAATGATAATCACACGTAGAAAATAGTGAAAACAAATATCAGGAAAATGAGGGCACACCATACATATTTCTATTAAGTGTATAAAAACGTTTAATACAATATTACGAATTGCATACACAGAACGAGCAAAATGGCGCATGCGCTGAAGCTTGTTACTGAGGGATTGCGCAATCTGCGGTGAGGCCAACTCGGGAGTTGGCCCAAATTCAGTGTATTCGGAGCAGGAGGTGGGAAAATAGTGCGGTTTTTGGCCACAAAAATGATTGAAAATGATTGAAACTGTTTAAATACTGCACAAATGGTAGTTATGGTAAATATGCTCGAAAACAGTAGTTATTATTGTTACTATTATTCACATTTACTGCATCTCATCATTCTCATGAAGTCTAGAAGAGACAGGTGAGGCACAGCCTCCCCTGCCGTATTGGAGTGCACGTGCCTGGTGAAACATAGCTACTGTAAAACCAATGCAACCGAACTATTTTTCAAACAAGTCTTCCTTCATCTTGACAAAATCAAATAAAACTTAGACCCAAGTCAACGCCACGGCGGGCAAATGTAATAATCAAATTTCCTTACCTTGAAATGCTGTCTTGATTACAGGGCTTCTCGCAATAATATTCTCACGGTTTGACATATCCAACCCAGCTAGCAAACTGCTAACGTTGTTTTGCTTGTTGCCTCCCATTCCACATAGCCAGTCTTTTCGGTTGTTCCACTCACTGTGAAATAATCAAATAATATTCTGTCCAATCTCCTGAATCAATTTCCTCAGCTCTGGTGTCAGGTCGGTCCCATTCTTTATCACGTCTTGTTTCCCTTGGAAATCCAACTTTGAGAATGATCTTAGTTTCGTTATGAAATCCACTTCCATGGTAGCAGTCAACGTGAACAAGCTACTCTAGCCAACACTAATGACTGACTGTATTGAA